>NC_069716.1:29217974-29220474 GCF_027358585.1 Pangasianodon hypophthalmus
ATTTTTTATGACTTCAATCAAACGGGTTCAGGCAGATTCATTCATTTGAGGTAAAAGTTCAGATAATCATCATGAATATTAGGGTTAAATTAGATATTTATTTACCAGCAACCTAATAAGTATATCCAGGTTCTGTATACTAGTTAGCAAGCTGTAAACCTCTTGCTGTAATGCTAGCCCATTATTTAATTCTTTAATTTAGGGAGATATTAGCTAGCTAGTTATTTATTTAGCTAACGAATGGAGCGATGGAATCTTCATGTACTACGGTTCTGAAGGGGAGTTAGCAATCACACTGATTTATTTACTGTTTGCGTACGTTTTAGCGAGTTCTGAGATGGAAGTTTGTCCCGGGACGTCCAGGATGATCCTGGGATAGACTCCGGATCCACCGCCACCCTGACCAGGATAAAGCGCTTACTGGAACACTGTGTATTAGTGCGCAAAATTTACAGAGAAAGTAGAAAATGCAGAGAAGCAAAAATTAAAGCAAAAAGATGTGAAATAAAACTGCAGAGGCTTTGCATTTGTTAAAAAAAAATCAATCTGAGGGGAAAATTTGTGTTCAGCAGCAAGACCTTGGGGGGAAAAAGTGCAGAAAAGAAATTTAGATAAATAACACACAATAAACATAAATGACGCAAACAAGAGCTTCACAGCAGCTTCAGGAAAAAAAACTGCAAGAAAAATGAAGAAAACAGAGGAAGAAAAGCTGGTGATAAACGTGTGGAAGTGCAGACACAATCAAATAAAGACGCTAAAAACAAAATGCATCGAAAACATTTTGCTACTGTAAACTGAAATTTGCAAACTGATGCAAATATATAAAATAAGAAAAAGATGAAGAAGCTTGTTATGTTACATCATCATCAGATGGCAGCTGGAATTCAACTGGAGGCAAAACGTCAAAGGAAGATTAGCAATAAAACAACAACAACAACAGCAACAACAACAACAACAGCAACAACAACAACAACAACAACAGCAGCAGCAACAACAGCAACAACAACAACACCTGTTGAAAAGGAAGAAAGCGGAATGCTTGGAACAATCACTCACACACACACACACACACACACACACACACACACACACACACACACACACACACACACACACACACACGGGTTGGAGGATTGAGTCCGTGGATGAAGTCATCGTCTCTGCTGGAGTGTGTTCCTGCACACACACACACACACACACACACACCCTTACCAACACACTCTGATCCTTTGTGCTAAAACCAAAAGCACAAGTGCGCTCTCTCTCTCACTCACACACTCACTCAATCACTCACTCACTCACACACACACACACACACACACACACACACACACACACACACACCCCAAACAACTGGCCTTAATCCACTCCTGAACAGACAGATAAAAGAGAGGAGAGGCTTTTAATTCATCACAGTAATAAAAAATCGTTACATCACATGACTCTGTGACTCGACATTAATATAATTCACATACAGCGTGAAGGTTTAGAGCAGCTGGGACGTTAACGCAACACCGCAGAGAGAAATGTGCTGCTTTTCCTTCCTTCTGTCTCCATTTTGGTCAAATTTATTAATTAATTCTTTCATTTAGTCATGATTTAGTATCTAATCTTCAAGTTCCAGAATTAATCAGGTTTTATTTTTCAGTTATGTAAATGCAGATCTACTTTCCAAGGCTAGTTAAGCGACACTAAATTATACTAATAATCATACTTTAGTCCTGAAGTTTGTACGCTACTTTCCTTGGTTATACATCAGACCAAAAATAAATAAATAAAAGCAGAAAGTTTTAATCCTGATCCAGCCTCCCGATTGGCTACTTACCCTCTCCTCTCCTCTTTTTCTTTCTTTTTTTTTTTTTTAAAGAATAAGTAAGTAGTATTATCTATTCCAAAGCATATACAATTCTGGATTCGATTGGTCAGAAGGTGTTGATTAATTTTCTATAACAGCAGCTCTGACAGTAGCGCAGGGTTTATATTAATGCGCTCGTTCTAATACATTATTGTTTCTATAGCAACAGCTCATTCACAGGGTCGTGTACAGCGGACGATTCACTGATAATAAACAGATTAAAAGTCATTTTTTTATATTGTGAAGTTTTCTGTAAGATGTTTATTTAACATTTATGGAAGGAGTCTCCAGTGTCAGGCTTTTCTACGCATCCGACTGTGGATTATTTTTGCTGTGACATCACACCCCAAAGTGTTTTTTTCATTTTTTTCATTGTTTAGTGAAGCGTTTTCTTTAAGGATTAAAAAAAACCATTTAAATTCATTACAGTCCAGTGTGTCAATAAAACGGGCCGCGCGATACCACGTGACCTTCGTGTAAGCGATGTTAGGAGGGATTTTAGTCGGCTTTTTTTGACGTCGATGGGGCGACCAGGGTCACGACAGCGGCTCAGATATTATTCACACACTCCATAAATCAGAAACGAGAGAAAAATAATAAGTAAAGGGGAAAAAACTCAGAACTAAGCAATAACATTGCAGC
>NC_069716.1:29225474-29232974 GCF_027358585.1 Pangasianodon hypophthalmus
CAACTCAACTCCCCGGCTCGGAGTTCTTAAATATTCATCATCTCCATTTACAAACTCGTTCATTTTTTTGGGTTCATGCAAAACCAAATCTAGCTTTCTGTTTGGTTCCATAACATTCATATGGTACAAAAAAAATAATCGAACTGATTGTCTCAGATTAAAGCCGGATCTTTCTGACTTAATATAAAGTGCTAAATAAAAGAATAAAATAAAATAAATTCCGCAGAGGACTGACTACGGAAGCGGAAATCGCCGCTTTTACTGTGACGTCTCTTCAGTGTAACGTTTCTGCTGTTCAGTCATGACCGAGGAAAAAAAAGGGGAGAGTTAAATTACAAGAAAATAAAATAGAAATAAAATCAAATAACATCCATAAAGGCACCCGATCACATTGTAATTCTTTTAAAAAATATTAATAAAAATGTCTCCACCCAAATCAATAGCATTTTTCTCTCCGTGCATGTCTTTAGATTAAAGCCCTAATAAATCATTGTTAAAAAAAAAATTGAAAAAATTTAATCCATTTTATTTCACAGAAGCCGCGAGTTAATTTTTATTTTTTAAAATTTTTGAGAAATGTCCAAGCGTATAGTTATTCAGCACGATGCTTGGTGATGGATTGTCACTTGTGGACTTCACCTAATTTTTTAATTTTTTAAACATGACAAAAGGGAAATTTTACGTTGTTTTTCTCGAGATCACACCATGAATCAAGCTCTTTTGCGCAACACAGAGCTAGCTAACATAACAAAAAAAAATTAGATGGCGTATGGTTATCGGACGATAATTAATTTTTTTTTTATTCAAGTCGTCATGTTTTTATGTTTTTAGACCAATTTGCGTCTAATAAGGCTGAATTTTTGAGAATGTTACCTCATGAGAATAAAATGATTTATCTTGTGATCAGGAGAAATAATTAAGACAACAGAATAATAATAATAATAATAATAATAACAATGACAAGAACAATTTTTTTAAAAAGTGACAAAATGTGGATGGAAATTTCTAGAAATTCTCACGTCCCCATTACATGCGTGAAACTGACACACTGCAGAATGTTATTAGTTTTGTTAGTTGAATATCCTTCAGTAAAAACGTGTTTCTCTCCCAGAAATCTTCCAAAAAAATGTTTTTAAAAAATCCAGCGGCTTCGAGTCTCCTGCAGTCTGAAAAAATTCTCTTCTCTTTCTTCGAAAATGTTTTTAAATAAAACAAAGAAAATAAAAAATAAAAAAGTGCCCACAGTGGTGTGATGAACGCTGAGCTGACGCTCGCCTCCAGAACCCACACACCGAAATTCCCAGGTGCAGAAGTACAAGTGTGTGGTGTGTGTGTGTGTTTGTGTGTGTGTGTGTTTGTGTGAGTATAAAGTGTGTGTGAAGGAAAGGAAGCAAAGAGCAGAGAACTTTTCCCCCGGTGCTGAAAAGCCGGACCTGTCCGCCTCTGAGCAGGGTCGAGCCGAGCCGCACGGCATTGTGGGAAGGCGGAAGAAGAAAAAAAAAAAAGAGTGATGTCAGCATAAAAAGACGTCTTTGTCCGCTGAGGGATCAGGCGCCGCTGCACCGAGGGTTTCTGTCAAACACACACACACACACGTTTATTTACACACACGTTTATATACACACACATATTTGACTGTAAATGTGAACATATTTTGGTTAAGTTCGTAAACCGTGTACATTCTTATATTTCAGTAAGGAAGTGTGTTTGGTGAGTGTGTGCATCTCTGTGTGTGTGGTGGGTGAATGTGTGTGAGTATAGGCCTCTGTGTTGTGTCGCTGTGTGTGTGTGTGTGTTGCTGTGTGCATGTACTGTGTGTGTGTGTGTGTGTGTGTGTGTGCACATCTGTGTGTGTGGTGTGTATGTGTGTGTGCAGGCCTCTGTGTTGTGTTGCTGCATGTTTGTGTGCGTGTGTGTGTCTGTGTCTGTGTGTGCGCACGTGTGAGTGTGGGGTGTGTGGTGTGTATCTGTGTGTGTGTGCGTATGATGAGTGCGTGGGGTGTATGTGTGCCTCTGTGTATATGTGTCTGTGTGTGTATGTGTGTGTGTGTATGTGTGGTGTGTATGTGTGGTGTGTGTGTGTGTGTGTGTGTGTGTGTGTGTGTGTGTACCTGTAGCCTGGCTCTGTTGGCCTCCTTTTCCTTTCTTCTTTTTCTTCTCCTTCTTGTCTCTGGGTTTAGCGAGCTGCAGCAGGCGGTTGGGGATTTGGCCGTGTGGCTCGGCGGCGCCGCCCTTGTGTCCGGAGCCGGATGAAAACGGGTTCAGGTTCTTCGCTTTGCGTTTGGAGTCGGCGCGAGAGAAAACCTCCAGACCTTCAGGTGCCTCGGAGGAGCTCAGGAACTTCAGCGAGTCTTCTGAGGCGGTGGAGGAGGTGCGCTGTCTCTGTTCCACCGAGTCCTGCTGAGACACACAGAGGAGGATGAAACATCTACAGGAATACTGTGTACAGGGGGGTAGGTGTGTGTGTGTGTGTGTGTGTGTGCGCACCTCTGTGTTGTGTTGCTGTGTGTGTGTGTGTGTGTGTGTGTGTGCGCGCGCGCACCTCTGTGTTGTGTTGCTGTGTGTGTGTGTGTGTGTGTGTGTGTGTGCGCACCTCTGTGTTGTGTTGCTGTGTGTGTGTGTGTGTGTGTGTGTGTGTGCGCACCTCTTTGTTGTGTTGTGGGGGGTCTGTGTGTGTACCACTGTGTTGTGTTGCTGTGTGCGTGTTTGTATGTGTTTGTACCTCTGTGTTGTGTTACTGTGTGTGTGTGTGTGTGTGTGTATGTGTCTGTGTACACCTCTGTGTTGTGTTGATGTGTGTATGCGTGTGTGTACCTCTGTGTTGTGTTGCTTTGTGTGTGTACCTCTGTGTGTATGTGTGTGTGTGTACCTCTGTGTTGTGTTGTGGGGGGTCTGTGTGTGTGTGTGTGTACCTCTGTGTTGTGTTGCTCTGTGTGTGTGTGTACCTCTGTGTTGTGTTGCTCTGTGTGTATGTACCTCTGTGTTGTGTTGCTGTGTGGTTGCATGTGTGTGTACCTCTGTGTTGTGTTGCTCTGTGTGTACCTCTGTGTTGTGTTGCTCTGTGTGTGTGTGTGTGTATATACCTCTGTGTTGTGTTGCTCTGTGTGTGTGTGTACCTCTGTGTTGTGTTGCTCTGTGTGTGTGTGTGTGTGTGTACCTCTGTGTTGTGTTGCTCTGTGTGTGTGTGTGTGTGTATACCTCTGTGTTGTGTTGCTCTGTGTGTGTGTGTGTGTGTGTACCTCTGTGTTGTGTTGCTCTGTGTGTGTGTGTACCTCTGTGTTGTGTTGCTCTGTGTGTGTACCTCTGTGTTGTGTTGCTGTGTGTTTGCATGTGTGTGTATACCTCTGTGTTGTGTTGCTCTGTGTGTGTGTGTGTGTACCTCTGTGTTGTGTTGCTCTGTGTGTACCTCTGTGTTGTGTTGCTCTGTGTGTGTGTGTGTACCTCTGTGTTGTGTTGCTGTGTGTGTGTGTACCTCTGTGTTGTGTTGCTCTGTGTGTGTGTGTACCTCTGTGTTGTGTTGCTCTGTGTGTGTGTGTGTGTATGTACCTCTGTGTTGTGTTGCTCTGTGTGTGTGTGTGTGTGTGTACCTCTGTGTTGTGTTGCTCTGTGTGTGTGTACCTCTGTGTTGTGTTGCTGTGTGTTTGCATGTGTACCTCTGTGTTGTGTTGCTCTGTGTGTGTGTGTACCTCTGTGTTGTGTTGCTCTGTGTGTGTGTGTACCTCTGTGTTGTGTTGCTCTGTGTGTGTATACCTCTGTGTTGTGTTGCTCTGTGTGTGTGTGTGTGTACCTCTGTGTTGTGTTGCTGTGTGTGTGTGTACCTCTGTGTTGTGTTGCTGTGTGTGTGTGTGTGTGTGTGTGTGTGTGTGTACCTCTGTGTTATGTTGCTGTGTGTGTGTGTACCTCTGTGTTGTGTTGCTGTGTGTGTGTGTGTACACCTCTGTGTTGTGTTGCTGTGTGTGTGTGTGTGTGTGTGTGTGTACCTCTGTGTTGTGTTGCTCTGTGTGTGTGTATACCTCTGTGTTGTGTTGCTCTGTGTGTACCTCTGTGTTGTGTTGCTCTGTGTGTGTGTGTGTGTATGTACCTCTGTGTTGTGTTGCTCTGTGTGTGTGTGTGTGTGTACCTCTGTGTTGTGTTGCTCTGTGTGTGTGTGTGTGTGTGTGTATACCTCTGTGTTGTGTTGCTCTGTGTGTGTGTGTGTGTGTGTGTGTGTACCTCTGTGTTGTGTTGCTCTGTGTGTGTGTACCTCTGTGTTGTGTTGCTCTGTGTGTGTACCTCTGTGTTGTGTTGCTGTGTGTTTGCATGTGTGTGTATACCTCTGTGTTGTGTTGCTCTGTGTGTGTGTGTGTGTACCTCTGTGTTGTGTTGCTCTGTGTGTACCTCTGTGTTGTGTTTGTGTGTACCTCTGTGTTGTGTTGCTGTGTGTGTGTGTGTGTGTGTACCTCTGTGTTGTGTTGCTCTGTGTGTGTGTGTGTACCTCTGTGTTGTGTTGCTCTGTGTGTGTGTGTATACCTCTGTGTTGTGTTGCTCTGTGTGTACCTCTGTGTTGTGTTGCTCTGTGTGTGTGTATGTACCTCTGTGTTGTGTTGCTCTGTGTGTGTGTGTGTGTGTGTGTACCTCTGTGTTGTGTTGCTCTGTGTGTGTGTACCTCTGTGTTGTGTTGCTGTGTGTTTGCATGTGTACCTCTGTGTTGTGTTGCTCTGTGTGTGTGTGTACCTCTGTGTTGTGTTGCTCTGTGTGTGTGTGTGTATACCTCTGTGTTGTGTTGCTGTGTGTGTGTGTGTGTGTACCTCTGTGTTGTGTTGCTGTGTGTGTGTGTACCTCTGTGTTGTGTTGCTGTGTGTGTGTGTGTGTGTGTGTGTGTACCTCTGTGTTGTGTTGCTGTGTGTGTGTGTGTGTGTGTGTGTACCTCTGTGTTGTGTTGCTCTGTGTGTGTGTGTATACCTCTGTGTTGTGTTGCTCTGTGTGTACCTCTGTGTTGTGTTGCTCTGTGTGTGTGTGTGTGTGTACCTCTGTGTTGTGTTGCTCTGTGTGTGTGTACCTCTGTGTTGTGTTGCTGTGTGTTTGCATGTGTACCTCTGTGTTGTGTTGCTCTGTGTGTGTGTGTACCTCTGTGTTGTGTTGCTCTGTGTGTGTGTGTATACCTCTGTGTTGTGTTGCTCTGTGTGTGTGTGTGTGTGTGTGTGTACCTCTGTGTTGTGTTGCTGTGTGTGTGTACCTCTGTGTTGTGTTGCTGTGTGTGTGTGTACCTCTGTGTTGTGTTGCTGTGTGTGTGTGTGTACCTCTGTGTTGTGTTGCTGTGTGTGTGTGTGTACCTCTGTGTTGTGTTGCTGTGTGTGTGTGTGTGTGTACCTCTGTGTTGTGTTGCTGTGTGTGTGTGTGTGTGTGTGTGTGTGTGTGTGTGTGTACCTCTGTGTTGTGTTGCTCTGTGTGTGTGTGTAGCTGCTCTCTCTCTCTCTCCAGCCTCCTCTGGTCGTCCCGGAGTTTCAGCAGTTCTCTTTGATACTCCTCCTTCCTGCTGCTGAACTCCTGCTGCTCCTGCTGCAGCGTCTCGTGTCTCCTCTGCGTCTCCTCCTCCATGGTGACGAGTCTCTCCTCCCTCAGCGCCAGCTCCTCCTCCCGTCTCCTCCTCTCCTCCTCCTCCTCTCTCCTCTTCCTGTCGTCCTCCTCTCTCCTCCTCCTCTCCTCCTCCCGGACCTTCTCCTCCTGACGCTGCTTCTCCTGCTCCATCAGAGAGCTCAGCCGAGACGAACACGACGACGAGGACGAGATGGAGGACGAGGAGGAGATGGAGGGGTGACGGAGGGACGGTGAGTTCAGGGCCTGACGCTGCTCCTCGATGAAGGTGTCCTGCTGGACCACCACGGCCTGAGAGACGGACAGACAGAATTACTTCTGTTATTATTCTACAGCGTGAAAAACACAAACTTCACACAGTCTCAAACGACTTTACCACCTACTACCTAGATGTTAGCGTTTGTTTTGAGACGTCTCTGATGGCTCCGCCCCTTATGCTATGTCTGCGAATGCAGAACGTGGAAAAAGTGTCCTTTGTTCCACACTTGACTTCTAGTACACTTTGTCCTAGCACAGTACACACGTCACAAAACACTAATAAACACACTGCGAACTACACACTAGCTGACACACTAACACACTGTAACACATGGTAACTAACACGTTGTAACAAACAGTTACGCTGTAACAAATAAACAAGCAAAACACGACACCAACAGTGTCGCCTTCGCCACCAACAAGTCTCATCTGAGGCATAACTAACTCTAACACAATAACTACACACTCACACTGTGACAGTTACACTGTAACAAACACAAACTAACTAATACGGCAACAAACACACTGACAAATCAACGCTAACTGTAACACAGTAACACACACACACAGTGACCATTACACTGTAACAAAAACTAAAACTAACTGTAACACAGTAACACACACACACACACAGTGACCATTACACTGTAACAAAAACTAAAACTAACTGTAACACAATAACACACACACACACACAGTGACCATTACACTAACAAAAACTAAAACTAACTAACACTGTAATTACCACATTAACCAACACATACAAAAACCAAGCTAACAGTAACAGTGTAACAAACACAAACTAACTGTAACGCAGTAACTGTAACACACCGACAAATCAACACTAACTGTAACACACTAACTGTAACACAGTAACAAACACACTCCGACTGTTACACTGTAACAAAAACTAAAACTAAATGTAACACTGTAATTAACACATTAAGCAACACACATTAAAACACACTAACAGTGTTTACTGTGTTTAACAGTGTAACAAACACAAACTAACTGTAACATGGTAACTAACACATTGTGACAAACTAACACGAACAAACACAAACTAACAGTAACAGTAACACAGTGACAAACACACTGCAATCATTACACTGTAACAAAAACTAAAACTAACATGCTAACTAACACACTGTGGGAAACTAACAATAACTAACACACTAACTAACACACTAACTGTAACAGTAGCACAGTAACAAACACATTGAGACTTACACTGTAACAAACAAACTAAATCTAACACGGTAACTAACACATTGTGACAAACTAACACTAACTGTAACACAGTAGCAAACAAATTGTAACAGTTACACTGTAACAAATGCAAAGTAATACAGTAACTAAAACACTGACAAAATAACATTAACTAACACACTAACACACCAACACTAACACATGAACTGTAACACAAAAACATACACACTGTGACAGTTACACTGCAACAAACAAACAAAAACTAACACTGTAATAAACACATAGTGACAGTTACACTGTAACACGGTAACAAACACACTGTGGCAAATTAACACAAAGTAACTGCAACACACATTAACACTGACAAACATTAACTGTAACACAATTACAAACACACTGTGACTAATTAGCACTAACAAACACAAACTGTAACAAAGTAACTAATACATTGTGTTAACA
>NC_069716.1:29235474-29240474 GCF_027358585.1 Pangasianodon hypophthalmus
AGAACCGTCTCTAATGCCTGATGAAATCTGTTTGGCTCATGGCGGCCATGTTTTTACAGTAATTGGGTCATCATCAAAACTTACAGATTAGCACATCGATGTATCATACCAACTTTCAGCTCAACTGGACTTATGGTTCCTGAGAAACAGTTATCCAAACTTGACCACACCCTTTCAACTTTGCTTATGACCTCAGAATCACGTCCTGTACTTGCCTTTCAACGCATTTTCATGCAAATTAATGCAAGCCATCATGAGTTACGACTGTTTGAGTAAATCAGGCTCTGCCTCCTTAAACTTGATTGACGTGTGGCGGCCATATTGTTTACAAATCTTAAAATGTTTGTGATAATTATTGAGTTTCACAGTCTCCCGAGTAATTTGTAAAGATATGGCCAAAATGGTCCTAAGACTAGTTCGCAAAAATACGTCTAGCATATTATGCAAATTAGCAAAAAATCCATCTTGGCAGAAATTAGTGGGCGGGGCCGAGATTACTTCAGCGCTACCATCAAGCCGATTGGGCACCTTTGGTGCTTGGACCCCTAATTATAATAATAATTATACCAGTCACTCTGTAGATCTATAATTACTGTTACACTACACAAAGTATTGGCACCCCAACTACCCTGTCCGAAAAAGGAAAGGAAGCACACTCCGGTTTCTACGGTGACGGTGTTTGAGCGCATCGATGTAACTGATGTTAGCTATATAGTATATACTTGTGTAATGTTAGCTAAGTGGAACACACACACTGATAGATTCTATTTCACATTAATGAACTCCAAATATTCTCCATGTACCATGACAGAAAGAGAGGACGCCACATCAGCGCATCTATCAAGCAGGAAAATCACGTAGACAAGAGATCATTCAAGTGAGATATTGGGAAAGGGGGCGGGGCTTCCAGTGAGTCAGTTAATATTGGCGAGTTCAAAACACCTACACAGCTGTCAATCATTCCAGAATCATGTATTGATTGGGTCATATGTGGTTTTTTTTGTGTGAGGGGAAAATATTTTGGGGTGTTTAAGTGATAACGCGTAGCTGATGCTAAAATGCGGAGCTCGTACGCAAAAAAAAAAAAAAAGTGTAAAGTTGGGAAGTTCTGATGGAGGAAGATTAACACACACGCTACATTAAACCAACGGAGATTTAGTTTACAAGGACGGGGGAAGTATGCAAAAAAGAGCAGTGACAAAGTGTATTAATCCTGCAGCGATGCTGTTTTTATTCACTCTACATCATTCCTGGTCTCACCTTCCTTCAGAGCGTCTTTGATGATTGGCTCTCCTTTCGTGACATCATCACTCGTCGCCCTGAACAACATTCTGTTACGGAGAGAGGCTTCGTCCTGATTCGTGCAGTCGCACAACTCACGGAACAGACGCATTTTTTCTTCCAACAGAGTCACGATTTGCTCGTCTTTCTTCTGCAGTTGATCTGAGGACATGTGTGCACACACACACACACACACACACACACACACACACACACACACACAAACACGCTTATTAACTTTCATACACTAAGGAATGCCCTATATATTATTAACAATTTAATGAAAAATTAGCAGAAATTAATGAATAGTGAAGAGCACTGAAATACAATAAAGGCTGGTGTGTGTGTGTGTGTGTGTGTGTGTACCTCTCATCTCTTTAGCTTTGCTCTCTTGTAGTCTCTTGTCTTCCTCGTTTTCACTCGGGATTCCTTCATCATCGTCTTTATCTCTACAGAAACACAACGAAACACATCAAAGCTAATGTAGATAACAAGTAATGGAAATTTATAGCCTCCAGTTTAGTGTCATAATTCAAACGTTACACCCAAATCATCACACACTCCCCTGTGAATAAACAGACACAGTTTCAGGTGTATAAAAGTACAAGTGTGTGTGTGTGTGTGTCTCACGTGGAGGTGGTGGCGTTCTGGATGAGCTGCATCCATGTGTTCCTCTCGTCTTTGGAGCTGGCGTGAACCTCCACCATCTCGGGCTTCTCGATACCCGCCGTGATGAAGAACAGCCCGCGTTCCTCGTTCGCCACCTCCCTCACGATCAGCTTCTGCAGCGAGATCACCGTGCTGCGCTGATCCTGCACCACGCGAGAGACATCATCATATATATATATACACACACACACAAGCTCTTTTTCTTCTTCTGTGTGTGTGTGTGTGTGTGTGTGTGTGTGTGTGTGTTGAACTCACCAATGAGGCGAAAACGTATTTCTGATCTTTTTCCTGCAGGAACACAAACACATCGGACAGCAGCAAAGCTTGCACATCTGTGAGCGCACACACGCACACACGCACACACGCACACACGCACACAAACAAAATTTCTGTTAGGTGATGTACAGAAAGACAATGTGTATTTGTAGCAGACTAAAGGTAATACACAATAACACACTAACAATCACTCTTACAATAACACATTAACTCTGCTGTAAAACTAACTCTACTGTAACACACACACACTAGCTGTACTGTAACACACACTAGCTATACTATAACACACACTGACTCTACTGTAACACACACACTAGCTGTACTATAACACACACTGACTGTACAGTAACACACATTGACTTTGATGTAACACATAATGACTGTACAGTAACACACACTGACTTTGATGTAACACATAACGACTGTACTGTAACACACACTGACTTTGATGTAACACACACACTGATTGTACTGTGACAAACACACACACTCTGCTGTAACACACAGTAGCTGTACTTTTACACACAATAACTCTGCTGTAACACACTAACTCTGGTGTAAGACAAATTCTGCAGGAACACACACTGACTGCGCTGTAACACACACTGACTGCGCTGTAACACACACTGACTGCGCTGTAACACACACTGACTGCACTGTTACACACACTGACTGCACTGTTACACACACTGACTGCGCTGTAACACACACTGACTGCGCTGTAACACACACTGACTGCACTGTTACACACACTGACTGTACTGTAACACACACTGACTGTACTATAACACACACTGACTGCACTGTAACACACACTGACTGCGCTGTTACACCTACTGACTGCGCTGTAACACACACTGACTGCACTGTAACACACACTGACTGCACTGTAACACACTGACTGCGCTGTAACACACTGACTGCGCTGTAACACACACTGTCTGCGCTGTAACACACACTGACTGCGCTGTAACACACACTGACTGCGCTGTAACACACACTGACTGCGCTGTAACACACACTGACTGCACTGTAACACACTGACTGCGCTGTAACACACTGACTGCGCTGTAACACACACTGTCTGCGCTGTAACACACACTGACTGCACTGTAACACACACTGACTGCGCTATAACACACTAACTCTGCAGGAACACACACTAACTGTACTATAACACACACTGACTGCGCGGTAACACACACTGACTGTGCTGTAACACACACTAACTGTACTGTAACACACACTGACTGTGCTGTAACACACACTAACTCTACTGTAACACACACTGACTGCGCTGTAACACACACTGACTGCGCTGTAACACACACTGACTGTGCTGTAACACACACTGACTGTGCTGTAACACACACTAACTCTACTGTAACACACACTGACTGCGCTGTAACACACACTGACTGTGCTGTAACACACACTAACTGTACTGTAACACACACTGACTGTGCTGTAACACACACTAACTCTACTGTAACACACACTGACTGCGCTGTAACACACACTGACTGTGCTGTAACACACACTGACTGCGCTGTAACACACACTGACTGCGCTGTAACACACACTGACTGTGCTGTAACACACACTAACTCTACTGTAACACACACTGACTGCGCTGTAACACACACTGACTGCGCTGTAACACACACTGACTGCGCTGTAACACACAGTAACACACCTTTCAGTCGCCCAGCTGCATTTTTGAGCTGCAGCGGGCCGTCATGCAAAAGTTTCCGCCCCCTGATCAAATCCTCTCTGGCGAACATCTGCCCGCTTTTCATCCTCATGATGGACTTGCTGTCTGTGCGGCTGTACACCTCCTTCAGCCTCCTCCTCTTCTCGTACTCGTTTACTTTAGAGTCTACGCCCGTTAGCACCTCCTTCATCTGCCGCAGAGCCTCGGCTACATCCGCCTGCTCCTCCTCCGGCTCTAAACAACCGCACAGAGAGCGCACACACACACACACACACACACGCTGATCAACACAGCCTAGCTCGATTAACATAACTAACATACGAGCTTAATGTGATATGTTAATTAACACAATTAACATAATTAACATATAAATTAGCTTAATTAACATAACATTAGCATATATATTCGTTAATTAATTATACTGATATTTTGGGTTTTTTTGTGTTTATGATGCTATATTATTGACTGATGCTGTATTTTCATTATTTTGTAGACTCAACGATGGTGTGATGGTGTGATGGTGTGTGTGTGTGTGTGTGTGTGTATGTGTGTGTGTGTGTGTGTGTGTGTGTTACCTCGGGTGTGCTGCAGGAGTCTCTGTAGCAGGACGGGGTATTTTGTGATGCGCTGCGTGACTAACAGGATACACTCAGGAATACTCAACCTCCTCACCACCGCACTGCTCATCTTTTTCTGCAACACACACACACACACACACACACACAGAGCTGTTACAGTGTGTGTAGACATTGATGAGTCTAACTGAAGCCATCACCAAAATAAAATTTTAGAAAAAAAATCAACAATACAGAATATCTGAAATTAAATAAATAATATTCAATATAATAATGATGATCACAGGAATTAATAAGAAATATCAGTCTAATAAATAAATAAATAAAAGATTTTAACAAAAACATTAAATATGTACTCTTCGGATTGACATGAAATATTTAGTTACTCAATTAATTGTGCTATTAAATAATATAAAAAGTAATAAAATGATTTTTTTGTGATTCTGTTCACTGCAATAAATAATTTTTTAATAATCCACTTCACA
>NC_069716.1:29245474-29255474 GCF_027358585.1 Pangasianodon hypophthalmus
AAAAATAAATAGATAAATGGATCAATAAAAATTCATCAATAAATAAAAATGTAAATAAATAAATAAATAAAGTAAATAAAATAACCAGTGCTGTTAGAACATTAAACATTCTGAAAAACATTTTGTATAGCGATTATTAGCGTGTATTATTCTTAATTTTTAATATATATATATATATATATATATATATATATATATATATATATATATATATATAATTTTTTATTTTGCCTTTTGAATAAAGAAAAAAAAATCACAAGATCGACCCAAGAAACAAAAACTGGGATCTTAATCCTCCTGTTAATTCTGATAATTATTTATTTTACAAATTAAATTCCAATGTTATAAGGAATAAGGAACAAAATATATATTTATATATATAACACACTGTTATAATCTTATAGCGACATCGAGACGTTTACCTTCATCAGTGAGCGACTCGGTGGATTCGTTCACTTTCCCCATCTTATTGAGCGAGTCGGTGGACTGAGAGAGAATCTTCAGCGCTTTCAGAGGAGCGTCGTCCGAGTGCCTGGAGACGAGAGGAACACAACGACGTCACACGTCTAGCAAACCTCCCAGTAAACAAGAGTTTAAACTGTACAACAACAAAACCTACCACATGAACACAACGTCGCGTACAGCGTTTCTCATTTCCTGCTTATTTTCCCATCTTTCTTATTCACTCATTTTAAATCACATTTCTACAATTTCGTGTTTAACGAAAAACAGGTTTCAGTGATACAGCAAATTTACTAATCAATAAATTTCTGAGATCATGTTGATCTCCGACTGGGAATTATGAGCAGAAAGAAAGAAAGAAAGACAGAAAGACAGAAAGACAGAAAGAAAGAAAGAAAGGTGGAGTACATAGTAAAAAACAATAATAGAGGGAAAAATTAATAAATGTGTGAATGAGAAAGACATACTGGAGTTAAGGAAAGTTAGTTATTTTTGCTTTTTACTATGTACTCCACCTTTCTTTCTTTCTTTCTTTCTTTCTGTCTTTCTTTCTTTCTTTCTTTTGACTCATAATTCCCAGTCGGAGATCAACATGATCTCAGAAGTTTATTGATTAGTAAATTTGCTGTATCACTGAAACCTGTTTTTCCTTAAACACGAAATTGTAGAAATGTGATTTAAAATGAGTGAATAAGAAAGATGGGAATATAAGCAGGAAAGGAGAAACGCTGTACGCGACGTTGTGTTCATGTGGTAGGTTTTGTTGTTGTACAGTGAGAACAATGGAAATAAAAAAAGAACTGAAGTAAAGAAAGAAAGAAAGAAAGAAAGAAAGAAAGGTGTAAAAGTACATTTAAATTAAACAGTTAACAAGAAAAGAATACTAGTAGCAAGGAGAGATGTAACAAAAAGAAAAAAATAAAAAGAAAGGAGAAAAGGAAAGAAGAAGAAAAAGGGAAAGAGAGGAAGAACAGACAGGCGAGTGGGAATTACGAGTTGGAATTTTTGCCATGTGTCCATGAAAAAAATAGGAATTAAAGTTTGTGTTTTATTTTTAATTATTATTAATTTCAGTTATGTTTATGAAATATTAGTAAGGGGCTATGCTAATGTTTAGCATGAACACAGCTACATGCTAATGCTAGCTATCGTTAGATTACGTTAGAACATTAGAAGTCGGAATAACTGGATGTTTTCCCGTCTTCCTGGAAAAGCCATGATGGTGGGATTGTGTCTCTTGTGTTCAGCCCTGATTTCCTAAAAAGCTTGTGTGTGTGTGTGTGTGTGTGTGTGTGTCTATACAAACATACATATGTGATAAAACCTGCACAAAATGTCCACAACTATTTTACTAACAATAATCCGACACGCTGCAGACTAAACCTCCTTCAGCATAAAAAGAAAATGTTATTCAGATGCATCTTTCGCTTAAAATAGAAATGAAAGAGTGTTAAGCGTGTTAGCGTGTTACCCTGCGATGTTGGTGATGGAGATGCTTTTGGACAGAGAGCCGCTGTTAAAGGGCATGATGGTGGGGTTTTTCCGGGGAGGAGGGACAGGAAGCGGCGCCTGGTCTTCAGGGAGCAAGAAAGTGGACCAGGGACGCTCTCGCGCCGATGCGGCTAAAAACAAAGAAAAAAAAAAACATGGATTTATATATGCAGCGTAGGACAAAAGCATGAACACTAACAAAATACAGCGAGGACGTTTTTGCAGAATGTTCCATCAGCACAGGAAGTGGTAGCTCAGTGGTTAAAAGTGTTAGACTACTGATCAGAAGGTCATGAGTTCAAATCCCAGCACTGCCAAGCTGACACCTGGGCCCCTGAGCAAGGCCCTTAACCCTCAACTGCTCAGTCGTATAAATGAGACAAAATGCCGCTTGCTAAATTACGTAAATCTTTAACGGTATCGTGTGTAAAATTTTCATCGCACCAGTGACGAAGTCTGTCACTGATAACTTCTTTTTTGACATAAAACACACAAAAGCATATTTAAATTTCCTGGAATTTTTTATTTCGCACTTAAAGCAAGAAACACCGTGAAGCTGACAGACACCGTGATGTAATGACGTGAAATTTAACCATGGCTTTGTAGTATTGCTTATTAAATTTAAAAAATCTACAATTACAAATTACAAATGTATGACTTATGACTAGCTACTCAATGATAACAGTAAATCTACCTAAAAAAAAAATAAAATAAAGAATGTATTTCACACTAATTTAAACAAATATAATAGGAGTAGTAGAAGCCGGTATTAATTAAAAAAACAAAAACACATCAATATGAACGTGTTTACAGTTTAAGAAATTAAAACTCAAACTCTGGGCTGGTTTATGCGTCTACGAATTTTGTAAACACGTGAGGGAGTCACGTACCGGACGTGTCTGCTTTCATACTCGTACAGAACATGAGCGTCCACTAGGGGGCGAAAGATGAAAAACTACACACGAGTCTCATGTTTCGCTGCAGAATGAAAGGAAAAGATTTATTTCCTTGTTTTAAATCACCGACAACGTGCTATGAGGTATTAAAGTCAAACAGATTTAGGAATTTTTTCAGATCTTCTCCACAGAGAATCTAAAATAAGCCCCGCCCACTCCATATGCTCTGATTTTTTTTTTTCCACTAAACAAACGTGAACTACCGCAACAACTCTGTAGCTAGAGCTATCTAACGTGACCCGAAACACCGTTTTTAGTTATATAGATATAATAATATAGCTCTCTATATAAATATACTCTATAAATAAAATACACTTGTGTGTTTATTTTGTATTTCATGACCACAATGACGAGGAGCTGAAGCTTTTTCTTTTTTTTCATCATGAGAGCGCTGCATTTGGACAGAAGAGATATCGTAACCAGAGATGGCACTGATCTGATACTCAGGATATCAGCAAAAAAAAAACACTATGGTGGAGGAGAAAAACAAAACAAACTTCTTCCGATCCTGTAACACACACAACCTGAAACCTTAATTTAAATCAGAATTACGACGTACAACGTAAAGCGAGTTAAAGAAGGTCACGTGATGATAACAGAAGCCACGTGGCCTAACGTTAAATGTGGCCTAACATCTATTCATCACTAAACGGTTCTCTCTCTCTTTTTTTTTTTTTTTTTTTTAAAAGATCATAATTTTTGGAAGTTGTTTCTGATGTTTACATGCAGTTCTGTGCAAAAGTCTTGGCACCCTGGAGTTTTTTTTTTGGTACAAACTTTGTTATAGATGTTTATTTTCTGACTTCTACATTATTGATTCAGTACATAAACATTTTTCCTACATGATTTCCAAACATTAGTTTTCCAGCACAGAATAAAAGGTTACAGAAAAATGTGTGTATGTCAGTAAAGAAAGCAGCAGTTTCCATAAGAGACACTTTTCAGATAAAAACATAATGAAGGCTGCTGGGTTTCGCTGCAGAAATAAGAAGCGAGTCGACAGTCAAAGTCTCCAGAAGAACTGTGGCTGCTTCTGCAAGATGCTCAGTAACACTTCCAGCTCATTTCCTTATAAAACTGCACACACTGCACCTCAGATACTGCTTTATTTATTTAAAGTGAAGGATCGTCACATTAAATACTGACTTTGTTTCATTTATTACTGTTTACTCTCTTTATAGGATTTTATTTTAATGTAGAAACATTTAGTTTCATTATTTTTGAAGGCGTCTTTACTCTACAGCATTTCTTTACATGTGCCTAAGACTTTTGCACAAAACTGTATAAAGAGACTTTAATGTGTTTTTGTTAGGCTTGAGTTTATTTATATAAAGATATTTATATTATACGTTTTTATGGCTAAATAAAAAAGCTGTGGATGCGTGTTTGTCAGATGTGTGTTTAGTTATGTACTTTTTTCCTTTAGTTTTTAAAGAAAAAATACTGGATAGGCATCGAAATGAACTGATGCACAAGGTTTGAATATCAGTAATCGGTATCGTGAGAAAAAAATGGTATTGTACCATCTCTAGTCTGAAAGTTTCGTCACATTTCCAGGGTATGCAACCAGACCAGACACTAAAACCCAGCACACACACCCACACCCACACACCCACACACCCACACACCCACACCCACACACACACACCCTTGCCCCTTTCCCAGCCAAACAGCGCCACAATAAACTGGTGTGTATGACTTGAGATAAGATAAGACTTTATTCATGCTCGAGAGAAATTTCCTGACAACAGTTTCTCTAGAACAGTTCACCAAAACATTAGTGACAGAAATTACTACAAAAGGGCATGTGTACAGAAATATTTTTTAAAAAGTAAAATATTCCGGGTGCTGACGGAAACGACTGCTTGCTGCGGTTGGTCTTGAAAGTAACACTAAAAATCCCTTTAAATGCAAAATAAAAAATAATATAGCGTGTCCTATAAGTCCAGCATCACAGTTAATGTATATTTTTATATTTTTACAGTCCATGATGGACGTGATGAGAAAGAACGAATCCAAATAACCGTAATCATAGGAAACTCACGTGTATTGAGAAATAATAGAGAATAAAAGCTTTTGGTTTTTATATTTTTTCCCTCCATGATGCTGGAAAACACTCGCACACTAACTGATATTTACTCCAACTAATTTGTTTGATATTAATAAGCATATTACTGTGTTTGGTTTTATTTATATATCTATTTATGTTACTTATTTATTTTTACACTGTACTTGTTGCATCAAAACAGCAAACCAACACGGCATTTCAAACAGAAGTGAAAGATGTCGACAGAAGGTCATTATGTCACAATAAAATACGGTACACTCGTACTGTATAAACGCTAAAACTTTATCGGAAAACTTACATTTGCCTCGTGAGAGAACTCCGGGTGGAGGAGCTGAATCAGTGACCGTTTGCTGCTGTAGACAAAAAGAAATATTTATTTATTCGTCATATAATCACCAAGCAGCTGTCAGTAACATGCACGATTTGTCCTTGAGGTAGTACACACACACACACACACACACACACACACACACACACACACGCAGATCTCACCTTCATCTTGACTTTAGCGCACACGGGGAGTCCGTCTCTGCAGCCTTTATGGACGTGAACATTGCAGTCTGTAAATACAACAAAATATCCTTTAATGAAAACAAAACTTCTTCACAGAGTCGTCGGTTTGCGTACGTGACGTACGTTTCCTTATTTCCTGATTTTTCCTTTACAGCCTGGGAGAGCTGAGACTCGTGACACCTCGGCTGGATTTACACACCCTTCTCCAGAGCAGTGTGACCTTTGCCCTTTTTTGTATTTGGCATTTTTACAGCACAAACCATGAGCATAAAAACAACATAAAACTGAAGAGAGTGAAAACGATTGAAATTTATTTAAGGTAATAACTGTGAGATAAACGTCAAAAGTGCGGAACTGAAATTGTGACGTTGTTTAATATTTTACAAATGTGTGTGTGTTTAATGTCACTAAAATAGATTAGATACATTCTGTAAAACTGTATTTAATAGAATTTTGAAAAGTGATAATTTAAAGAAAATATTAAACTCATTAAACTCATTTTTGTCATGAGTAATTATTGTTATATTTACCTAGTTTACAGTGTGGTGTCGGTCATTATTGTTATATTTACCAAGTTTACAGCGTGATGTGGGTCATTATTGTTATATTTACCTAGTTTACAGTGTGAAGTTGGTCATCATTGTTATATTTACCTAGTTTACAGTGTTGTGTCGGTCATTATTGTTATTTTTACCTAGTTTACAGTGTGAAGTGGGTCATTATTGTTATATTTACCTAGTTTACAGTGTGAAGTTGGTCATTATTGTTATATTTACCTAGTTTACAGCGTGATGTGGGTCATTATTGTTATATTTACCTAGTTTACAGCGTGATGTGGGTCATTATTGTTATATTTACCTAGTTTACAGCGTGATGTGGGTCATTATTGTTATATTTACCTAGTTTACAGTGTGATGTGGGTCATTATTGTTATATTTACCTAGTTTACAGTGTGATGTGGGTCATTATTGTTATATTTACCTAGTTTACAGCGTTGTGTGGGTCATTATTGTTTTATTTACCTAGTTTACAGCGTGATGTGGGTCATTATTGTTATATTTACCTAGTTTACAGCGTGATGTGGGTCATTATTGTTATATTTACCTAGTTTACAGTGTGATGTGGGTCATTATTGTTATATTTACCTAGTTTACAGTGTGATGTGGGTCATTATTGTTATATTTACCTAGTTTACAGTGTGATGTGGGTCATTATTGTTATATTTACCTAGTTTACAGCGTGATGTGGGTCATTATTGTTATATTTACCTAGTTTACAGTGTGATGTGGGTCATTATTGTTATATTTACCTAGTTTACAGTGTTGTGTGGGTCATTATTGTTATATTTACCTAGTTTACAGTGTGATGTGGGTCATTATTGTTATATTTACCTAGTTTACAGTGTGATGTGGGTCATTACTGTTATATTTACCTAGTTTACAGTGTGATGTGGGTCATTACTGTTATATTTACCTAGTTTACAGCGTGATGTGGGTCATTATTGTTTTATTTACCTAGTTTACAGTGTGATGTGGGTCATTATTGTTATATTTACCTAGTTTACAGTGTGATGTGGGTCATTACTGTTATATTTACCTAGTTTACAGCGTGATGTGGGTCATTATTGTTTTATTTACCTAGTTTACAGTGTGATGTGGGTCATTATTGTTATATTTACCTAGTTTACAGTGTGATGTGGGTCATTATTGTTATATTTACCTAGTTTACAGTGTGATGTGGGTCATTATTGTTATATTTACCTAGTTTACAGCGTGATGTGGGTCATTATTGTTATATTTACCTAGTTTACAGCGTGATGTGGGTCATTACTGTTATATTTACCTAGTTTACAGTGTGATGTGGGTCATTATTGTTATATTTACCTAGTTTACAGTGTGATGTGGGTCATTATTGTTATATTTACCTAGTTTACAGTGTGATGTGGGTCATTATTGTTATATTTACCTAGTTTACAGTGTGATGTGGGTCATTATTGTTATATTTACCAGGTTTACAGTGTGATGTGGGTCATTATTGTTATATTTACCTAGTTTACAGTGTGATGTGGGTCATTATTGTTATATTTACCTAGTTTACAGTGTGGTGTGGGTCATTATTGTTATATTTACCTAGTTTACACCATGAAGTTGGTCATTATTGTTATATTTACCTAGTTTACAGCGTGATGTGGGTCATTATTGTTATATTTACCAGGTTTACAGTGTGATGTGGGTCATTATTGTTATATTTACCAGGTTTACAGTGTGATGTGGGTCATTATTGTTATATTTACCAGGTTTACAGTGTGATGTGGGTCATTATTGTTATATTTACCTAGTTTACAGTGTGATGTGGGTCATTATTGTTATATTTACCTAGTTTACACCATGAAGTTGGTCATTATTGTTATATTTACCTAGTTTACAGTGTTGTGTGGGTCATTATTGTTATATTTACCTAGTTTACAGTGTGATGTGGGTCATTATTGTTATATTTACCTAGTTTACAGTGTGATGTGGGTCATTACTGTTATATTTACCTAGTTTACAGCGTGATGTGGGTCATTATTGTTTTATTTACCTAGTTTACAGTGTGATGTGGGTCATTATTGTTATATTTACCTAGTTTACAGTGTGATGTGGGTCATTATTGTTATATTTACCTAGTTTACAGTGTGATGTGGGTCATTATTGTTATATTTACCTAGTTTACAGTGTGATGTGGGTCATTATTGTTATATTTACCTAGTTTACAGCGTGATGTGGGTCATTACTGTTATATTTACCTAGTTTACAGTGTGATGTGGGTCATTATTGTTATATTTACCTAGTTTACAGTGTGATGTGGGTCATTATTGTTATATTTACCTAGTTTACAGTGTGATGTGGGTCATTATTGTTATATTTACCTAGTTTACAGTGTGATGTGGGTCATTATTGTTATATTTACCAGGTTTACAGTGTGATGTGGGTCATTATTGTTATATTTACCTAGTTTACAGTGTGATGTGGGTCATTATTGTTATATTTACCTAGTTTACAGTGTGGTGTGGGTCATTATTGTTATATTTACCTAGTTTACACCATGAAGTTGGTCATTATTGTTATATTTACCTAGTTTACAGCGTGATGTGGGTCATTATTGTTATATTTACCAGGTTTACAGTGTGATGTGGGTCATTATTGTTATATTTACCAGGTTTACAGTGTGATGTGGGTCATTATTGTTATATTTACCAGGTTTACAGTGTGATGTGGGTCATTATTGTTATATTTACCTAGTTTACAGTGTGATGTGGGTCATTATTGTTATATTTACCTAGTTTACAGTGTGATGTGGGTCATTATTGTTATATTTACCTAGTTTACAGTGTTGTGTGGGTCATTATTGTTATATTTACCTAGTTTACAGCGTGACGTGGGTCATTAGTGTTATATTTACCTAGTTTACAGCGTGATGTGGGTCATTATTGTTATATTTACCTAGTTTACAGTGTTGTGTGGGTCATTATTGTTATATTTACCTAGTTTACAGCGTGATGTGGGTCATTATTGTTATATTTACCTAGTTTACAGCGTGATGTGGGTCATTATTGTTATATTTACCTAGTTTACAGTGTTGTGTGGGTCATTATTGTTATATTTACCTAGTTTACAGCGTGATGTGGGTCATTATTGTTATATTTACCTAGTTTACAGCGTGATGTGGGTCATTATTGTTATATTTACCTAGTTTACAGCGTGATGTGGGTCATTATTGTTATATTTACCTAGTTTACAGTGTGATGTGGGTCATTATTGTTATATTTACCTAGTTTACAGTGTGATGTGGGTCATTATTGTTATATTTACCTAGTTTACAGTGTTGTGTGGGTCATTACTGTTATATTTACCTAGTTTACAGCGTGATGTGGGTCATTATTGTTATATTTACCTAGTTTACAGCGTGATGTGGGTCATTATTGTTATATTTACCTAGTTTACAGCGTGATGTGGGTCATTATTGTTATATTTACCTAGTTTACAGTGTGATGTGGGTCATTATTGTTATATTTACCTAGTTTACAGTGTGATGTGGGTCATTATTGTTATATTTACCTAGTTTACAGTGTGATGTGGGTCATTATTGTTATATTTACCTAGTTTACAGCGTGATGTGGGTCATTATTGTTATATTTACCTAGTTTACAGTGTGATGTGGGTCATTATTGTTATATTTACCTAGTTTACAGCGTGATGTGGGTCATTAGTGTTATATTTACCTAGTTTACAGCGTGACGTGGGTCATTAGTGTTATATTTACCTAGTTTACAGCGTGACGTGGGTCATTATTGTTATATTTACCTAGTTTACAGCGTGATGTGGGTCATTATTGTTATATTTACCTAGTTTACAGTGTGATGTGGGTCATTATTGTTATATTTACCTAGTTTACAGTGTGATGTGGGTCATTATTGTTATATTTACCTAGTTTACAGTGTTGTGTGGGTCATTACTGTTATATTTACCTA
>NC_069716.1:29267974-29277974 GCF_027358585.1 Pangasianodon hypophthalmus
CAAAATAAAAGTCAGAATAAATGTTCAATATTATTTTGGGGATTTAATTTAATGCTGTGTCCATTTAAATAACTTTCCTAATCTTTATTATTATTATTATTATTATTATTATTATTATTATTATTATATTTTTCATCATATTACAAAATAAAATGTTTGTGTTATAGCCGTTTGTGTAATTAAGATTATAAAAGGAATATAATAGAACTATTATTTTTTATAATGATAATTATTCTCATTTGTGTAGGAATTTATTTATTTATCAAATTTGTTTATTTATCTACTTTTATGTTATGGATAACGGTCAGTGAGAAGACAAATGTTTGGATGTGGAAGAAGTGGTTTGAATATAGCTTTTTTTATAGCCAGTTCACTTTAGAGAGAATTTTTGGATCATAAAATGAACTTAGTCCTGAATGATTTATGTTTTTTACTTGGATTAATAAAAGTACACATGTTTAAAAGACATTTACGCGTGGACTTGAAGTGCGTTTCAAAAGAAAACCAGCGATTCCTCATTCCACGGCCAACATGGAAGGCTGGTACAGTCTGAATAATAATTATTATTGTATTGTTAATTAATTTAATAGCAATAATTAGGAGTGTAACAATACACACCAGTCACGAATTCGATTCGATTGTCAGAATATTCTGAACAAAATTTAAATGAAGAAAAATTATGACTGAAAAGACTCCTTTTTTATTTCTGAATCATAAACAGTGTAAAACAACATTTATTTTTGTCTGTATAAAACTAAATAAATCAAAAAATTTCTACGAACAGAGGTTTAATACTGTAAACTAAACGCACTACAGGTTCATCATATCTTTAAAATAAATAAATACATTTAGAAATTCTCCCAAACATTTTGATTTAATAAACAAAGTTCATTTTTCTGACTCGGGAAAAATGGTCAACTGAAACAATGTAGCAATAGAAATAGAAGCAGAGCTCCAAAGTCGGCTAAAATGACCGACTTCCGCTGCCTCTGGTGTTGATTGAAAGCTACTAAAGAGCTCTTTTTAACCGTTATAACGTGGTCGTGAAACCTTATAACGTACGTTGGACGCTGCAATACAGAGCTATCGGACTTCACAAGTGCTGATCCCGCAGGCTCGCAGGATGTAAGATGACATGAATGACACATTTCCCTGATTGTGTTACAGTGTAATAATGAATATATAATAATAATAATATATTATGTAATAATAATAATAATGTTGTCAAAGTTGCCTTCGTGTTAATTTATTTAACTTTACAATGTTTACAATAATAGTAGTATTAGATGTTGTTATTGTCAGATGTCAGAAAACTAAAATTTACCTTCTGGTATTGTTATTATTATTATTAACAATAATAATAATGATAATAATAATAATAAAAACAGCAGTGCTAACTGTATATTTTCAGCATTGATAACTAAGCCTAATCCTTTCATTCTTTCTCACAGACATAATTATGTTACAAAACATTATTAGCTCCATGTTAACGCTAACATGAGAGCAGTAATGGAACATTAACCCTTACCTGTCCTGAGGCTCAGAGATGTAAATCAGTATATTAGTCATGTTTAATGAGCAGTTTGTTATTAACGATAAAAAGCAACTTTACTGTTTAGTGTAAATGATAGAGCAGAAGTGTGTGTGTGTGTGTGTGTGTGTGTGTGTGTGTTAATGCCACATCCGTAACACTGAGTGTTAAAACCTAAAAGTCGCACTTCCGTTTAACAAACACTGTCTATCATGGCCAGAGGAGGAAGTGTGGTCTCTCTCTCTCTCACTTTCTTTCTCTCTCTCTCACTCCCTCTCTCTCTCTCTCGCTCTCTCTCACACACCAGGGAACCACAGACGCTGTGGTATGTAAGCAGTAGAAGAAAGTGCTGATCTTTACCTTCTGGAGTTCATTTCATCCATCTCAGTGCGAGGAACGTGTGATGGACACCAGCTCATACTGAGTTAGAAAGTTAGAGAGTTAGAAAGCGAGGGATGTGGAGAGAGAGAGAGAGAGAGAGAGAGAGAGAGAGATGTGCATGGTTTTAACAGTATGTAATGTTAGTCGTTAATAATGATTTATTCTTTAACAAAGCCCTGACACTGGAGACTCCTTCCATAAATGTTAAATAAATTACAGAAAACATCACCATATCAACGATTACACACATTTTTTAATCTGTTTATCCTTGTGGAAGTCCCTGAGAAGGAGCTGTCGCTATAGAAACGATAACGTATTAGAACGAGTGCATTAATATAAACCTGCGCTGCTGTCAGAGCTGCTGATGCTTATTATGGTTAAAACTCATCAACACCTTCTGACCAATCAGAATCCAGAATTCAGCAGCTGCAGCATGGTGTAATGCTACTTATACCACAAAGTGACACATAAAAATAGATTTTTTTTGCTCTCTAAACAGATAATAAAAGCGCATTTTGGAGAAAGAAATGCTAAACACTGTATTAGCTGAAGATTTTGTTTCATATTTTAACAGGTTTTGAATATTAACCATCATTAAAGAGGAAGAATATGTCAAATTAGCGTCTGTACCTTCTCCTGTGACCCGCTGGCTTTTCTCCCTCCGCAGCCTGCACCACACTGAAGCACGACAAACAGATGGATGGATGGATGGATGGATAGATGGATGAATGAATGAAAGAGAAAGAGAGAGAGAGAGAGAGAGACAAAGTGAGAGAGAGAGAGAGAATGAATGTGGATGTAAATTTAAAGTTATGAAAATGAATAAATAATTGGATATATGCACTGTAATGAGCTGTAGTAATGAACAAAAGCACCTGAGTTAATAGATGATAGATTAGTCCAATGTATATAATAAAAAAAATAAAATAGAACATAATAAATAAAATAAAACTTATTCTTGTAAGTGTTAAGTTCTGAAATGTTAATGACATGGTCTGAAATGAAAGCTATGAAAGCTGGTTTTCTTTGAAGTAGATTGTTCCGATGTTATATCGCGATCACACAGCAGGACGGACTGTACCATTCTTATCTCGGGGGGTGAATCAAGCAGTGGAGAGTGTGTGTGTGTGTGTGTGTGTGTGTGTGTGTGTGTGTGAGTGAGAGAGAGAGAGAGAGAGAGAGAGAGAGAGAGTGTGTGTGTGTGTGTGTGTGTTTGGATCATCCATACTTATTATAAGCATTATTACAGGCCACATATCATTTCTAGGCTTTACTATAAACATCAAAGTGTATTATAAGCTGTATATTACGTCACACAGTGTTTATAAGCGATACTACAGACTTTATAATGCATTATAAGCTTTATTATGAGCCTTATATATTATTATAAGCATTAGTACAGGTCACAGGGCATTTAGG
Organism: Pangasianodon hypophthalmus; assembly: GCF_027358585.1. Classification (NCBI taxonomy): domain Eukaryota; kingdom Metazoa; phylum Chordata; class Actinopteri; order Siluriformes; family Pangasiidae; genus Pangasianodon; species Pangasianodon hypophthalmus. The sequence continues at coordinate 29,271,306 of NC_069716.1, forward strand.
GGAATTATTAGAGACCTAAAATCAAAACTATTATGGGCCTCATATAGTATCAAAGATTTTTACAAGCCATATATTGTTTAATCAGCACTCTTATAGGCTTTATAGTGTATTATAAGCTTTATCATCAGCCTTATGGGGTATTACGAGCATTATTACAGGTCATAGTTTTATAGGTACTGTTTATAGGTACATTATTATGTATTATGTTATAATATTACAATGCTATTATATAATATAAACTATTATAATGCATTATATAATTATAAGCTTTATTATGGGTCTTATAAAACATTATAAACACTGTACATCATAAAAGACATATAGTTTTATTTTCAGCTTACAGCCTTATGGGGTATTATGAGCATTATTACAGGTCATAGAGTGTTTATAGGTACTACTACAGGCCTTATAAGGCATTACAAGCTTTATCCTTTTTTAAATAAACATTATTATTGGTTGTATAATGTTTATAGGCACTACTCCAGACCTTATAATGCATTATAACCCATTATATAATTATAAGCTTTATTATGGGTCTTATAAAACATTAAAAACACTGTATATGATAAAGACATATAGTTTTATTTTCAGCTTATAGCTTTATGGGGTATTATGAGCATTATTACAGGTCATGGAGTTTTTATAGGCACTAATTACAGCCTTATAGTGTTTTATAATAATTTTTTTAGCAGTCTTGTTTAATATGTAAACATTATTACAGGATATGTCATGTTTTTAGGTGCTACTACAGGCCGTATAATGCATTATAAGCTTTATCATCATCCTTATGTGGTGTAATAAGCATTATTACAGTATTATACTCATTACTTTAGGTCATTTATAATGTATTATAAGTGTTTTTAGAGGCTTCAGAGTGCATTATAGGATATACACGTTACACGAGAGGTACATTACAGACCAAACAGTGTTTATATACGCATTATAAGAGGTCATGTAGTGCTTTATAGACATGTTATTACCTGCGCTGGCCCATGTCCGTCTCTCCGGTGTTATTCTTGCTCGGCCCCCAGCTGTGTCTCCGGGATGGAGATTGAGAACGGCTGGTAGAGCGAAGAATAGCGGAACGCTCTAGAACCTCCGTCAGACGATCTTTCTTCTCCTCTTCCTCAGTTTCTCCTACAGTGTGTGTGATGGACGAGTCGTCTGTAGAAACGGATCCAGTCATGGAAATTCCACTGGTGAGGGTGAGCGTGTCCTCGCTCTGACGGAAATGCAGAAAGAGACAGAGAAATGAATTAAAGGATTATATTGTTATTAATCCCAATCTGGAGCAGGATCCCCAAACCCCAATCTGAACCAGTATTCCCAAACGCCAATCTGGAGCAGTATTCCCATATCGCAATCTGAACCAGTATTCCCAAATTGCAATCTGAACCAGTATTCCCAAACCCCAATCTGGAGCAGTATTCCCAAATCCCAATCTGAAGCAGTATTCTCAAACCCCAATCTGAACCAGTATTCCCAAATCGCAATCTGAACCAGTATTCCCAAATCCCAATCAGAAGGAGTATTCCCAAATCACCAACCTGGAGAAAGTATTTCAAAAAATCCTAATCTGAACCAGTATTCCCAAATCCCAGTCTGGACCAGTATTTCCAAATCCCAATCTGGACCGGTATTCCCAAATCCCCAATCTGGAGTGGTATACTGAATTCCCAGTTTAAACCAGTATATCCAAAATCCAAACTCAACCAGAATGCTCAAATCCTGAATCAATGTATATAAATCTATATTCCTAACCAGTATTGCAAAATTTTGATTCCAATTTGAGCAAGTACATCCAAATTCCGACCTCAAGGACACCCATGTGAACTGGTATCCTGAAAATCCCAATCTTGAACAAATCTCAATTCTTAACCAGTATAGCCAAAAGTCCAATCTTGACCAGTACTGTAAAATTCCAATCTCAACCAAGTAAAACCCAAAGTTGAGTCTTGACCAGTATATCTAAATTCCCATCTCAACCAGTATACCCAAATCCCAACCTAGAACGGCATTCTAAAAATTCCAATCTACACCAGTACCCCCGCCTTAATCTTAATTTCAACTACAGCAATTTGAGCAAGCACACGGAAAATCCAATCTCAGCTAGAATACTCACACACACACGTCTGCCCAAAAATCCCAATTTTGCTCTGTATTCCCTAATCCCAGTCTGGACTAAGACACAAATCCCAGTGCAGAACAGTGGAATGTAAATCTTTCTAATTTCCTCATAATCATAATTACCACTGCGTGTGTGTGTGTGTGTGTGTGTGTGTGTGTGTGTGTGTGTGTGTGTGTGTGTGTGTGTCTACATAGTTGCACGTTATAACACTTTCTTTCTGCCAGAGACGCCTAAACAAAGAGCCAGAGAGTTTTCTGTGAAAAAGCAAAGTGTTAACGAAAGGAGGAGAACAAAACACACGGTCACTAATTAAAATAAACAGAGATGTAGCCAAGAAAACACACACACACACACACACACTCACACACACACACACACACACACACACACACACACACACACACACACACACACCCACACCTGCTTGAAGACGGTGTCGTCCGTCGTGTCTGGGCCCAACAGCGAGTCTCCATCACTGACGGACTCGGACCCGGGCAGCGAGGTCGCAGATACGGACCGACACACACTCGCAACCGGAACATCTGGAAGAACAGATTAAATAATTTCATTTAAAAAAAAAAAAAGAAAGAAAAGAAATCAGGAGTTTGTTTTCTGGAGCATCAAAACATGGTATAAAAAAATGTTGAATTAAAAATGCTTTTAAACATTTTAGCTGGCACACTGTGCTAATAAATAAATAAATAAATAAATAAATAAATAAGATGAATTTCTTTATTATCATTTGTAAGTATAGAAGCGAAGTATGATCTCGACTAAAAATTTACTCTAAAACATCTCTGCAAAAATGTAATAAACATTTTTAACATTAACATACATTTCAACATAAATATTTTTATTAAATAAAAAAATATATAACACACAAATTAAACTCTAATTACTCTGGATGTGTGTGCTGTGTCAAGTTTGTACGCATACATTTTTTTTTTCTCCAATTTTAATTTTATTTTTTTCAAAAAATTCTGAATGAAAAAACTTTTTTATTATTTTAACATTAAAGAAGTGAACTCTGAACATTTAAAAGTTTACTAAAGAATTTGCTAAACATTTATTTTATCAGATTTTTTTTAATTAACGTAATTAAATAATTCAGCATTCATTACCCTAGAAGTGTGTGTTGTGTGTCAATTTCTTGCTTTTCAATTTTTTTTTTATATAAATATCATGGCAGCTACTATTTATTGTTTTTAATTTGTGTGTTAAAAGTTAAAAGTTTGAAGTTGTAACAACATTAATCCCATTTAATAAAGAAATCAAGGATTTGTTTTTTTTTTTTCAAAAACTTTTCAAAAAAATGCTGAATGAAAAAATTGTGTTGTGTAAAACAAACAAACAAACGAAATATTTTTCTTGTTACTAAAGTGACATTACTAAAGTTTGGTGAATTTATTTTTACCTGATTAAAAAATTATTTGTAATAAAATAAATAAATGTTTGTTACTCTGGAGATGTGCTGAGTTTTAACTTCTTGCTTTTTTAAGTTCTTACTTTCAGTTTATTTAAATTGTTTACAAATCATGGTAGACTCTGTCCACTTCTGAGAGGAGAATTCAGTTCTGCTGAACTGAGTAAGTGTGTGTACGTGCGAGAGTGTGTGTGTGTGTGTGAGTGTGTGTGTGTGTGTGTTTTCACAGTATTGCAGCTTGGCCTGTAATACTTTTACGCAGGATGCTGATGTCATCAACTGAAACAGATGATCTCACTGAGCCTGTGGGCGTTTTGGTATCGTCAGGAACACGCCCAAGTGTGTATGTGTGTGTGTGTGTGTGTGTGTGTGTGTGTGTGTGTGTGTGTCTCTCTCTGTCTCTCTCTCTCTCACACACTCACACACACACACACGCGCACACGCACACACGCACGGGTAGTTTTTTTCCCCCATTATATTTTTTGTATTTTATATTGTTTTTACTTTCTTTTTTCTGTCACTGCTATTATTTGTTAAATTTTATTTTATTTTTAATTTATTTTATTGTTGCATTATAAAAGTTACCAAATATCTTTTTTTTTTTTTTTTTAAACACAAAAGTGTTTTTTTTTAACGCCAAAGATACCAAAGGTGTTTTTTTTTTTTTTTTTTTTTTTTTTAAACAAGGAATAGAGCACAGTCCCGGCATTTTGTTTACACTTGTTCCAAAACTTTTTAAAATCGCACTAAAAGTTTTAACGTTCTCGTAGATGAACACGATATGACGAAACATTAAAGCGACTACTGTGAGAGAATTCATCTCACTCGCAGGTAAATCCCCATATTTTCTAGACAAATTACATTAAATTTAATTCAGTTTGCTGGAATTTATAGTTCCGTTTCACAGATTTGCAGTGTGAATAAATTTTTAGTTTAACGTCAGTGAAATCTGCATCATTGTCCCGCAGCAAAAGAGCTTCAGCTCACGAGAACCAAAATGGAGGAAGGTTTTAGTGAGGAAATTTTAATGTTAGTGGTGTGCTAAAAAAAGGTATGACATTTTATTTTATGCTTCCTGAGACGGAAATAATAATTTAAAATAAAGAGGTGTTTTTTTTTTCTTCTTCACTCGGTCAACTCAGACGTGGGATCAGACATTTTATTTTTAATCTTGAAGTGAACAAGAAAAAACCACCACTGTAGAAAAGTGTGTGTATATATATCTCTACGCATGACTAGTCTTCAGGCTCCGCCCCCTGGCCACGCCCACTCCACAAAGAGACACGTGGTGTATTTACCTGTTTCTGGGTTTTCTTTACCGCACTCCTGCTTCAGAGCTTCAGACTCCAGAGAGTACAACACCTCCTCCTCCGCCTCCCGGTGGATCTACACACATTAAACACACATTAAACACACAGTAAACACACATTAAACACATTATTAATTTTACTGTTACTCTAATAAACTCTTTTCAGGAGTTTAAAACATCACACACTGAAACTACTGAGATTTTTTTTAACCACATTTAAATTTCACAGAAGCAAAGCATTTAAATCCTAAAACTGGAGTTCGAACCTTAAAATATTACGAACGATTAAAATGAATTAATTTAAAAATTTATTTTTTAAAATGACAAACATTTAAATTCATAAATCAACATTAAAACATACAAATACCAATTACACTCAAAAATCAAATTTAAAAAATTAAAATAATGATTAGACATAAAATCAATTTTTTTTTAAATATAGCAGCGATTAACTTTATAAAACCTTGTAAAATTAACTTTCGTAAAACTTTATAAATTAAAAAAATAAATAAATTAAAAAAACAATCAAATTAATAAAATTAATTTTTAAAGTAACAAAACTGAATTCAGAAATCAACATTAAAAATACATATAAATTTAAATTCATAAACTAAATTTAAAAATACAAATAATTGTATTGTACTGTAAAAATAAGATGATTAATTTTAAATTAAAATTTGAATTAAAAAATATAAACAATTACATTCATAAATATGAATGTTAAAATGAGAACAATTAAATTCATAAATCTAAAAAAATAAAACAAATAATGATTACATTTTTAAATTGGATTTTAAAAATACAAAGAATGATTAAATTCATACAATGAATTTTAAAAATATGATAATGAATAAATCCGTAAATTGAAAATTGAAAAAATACGAGTAGCAATTTAAAAAATTTTAATCTCTCTCTCTCTCACACACACACACACACAATATTATAATTAATACAGTCATTCAGATGAAATTTGAATAAATCAGATTTAACGCCTGAGCTGCGAGTTTGTCATTTGTAGGTTTTTTTTATTTTTTTATTTGGACGAGGATGTTCAGTCGGCTGTTGCAACATTTTTCATCGTTCCTCATGAGTACATTTAAATGCAACAAGCTCCAGTCTGTGCATATATTTACTCACGGTGCTGAATTCTCGTAAAACTGTACCATTAACAGGGATTTGGGAAAACATTGTACATTCACGAGACTGGAATATTAATTGTTACGGTTTTAGCAGTTGCAGCTGTAGCTGAAGTTAAGCCCGAGTGAAAACTACACGACTTTCAATATCTCAGAATCGCTGACTCGCCCACACTACATGATTTTAATCACTGGTGGTGAACACACCACATCATGAACGTGTCTCCCACACACACACACACACACACACACACACACACACACACACACACACACTACACCATCTTTCACTTAGAGATACCCACACTGAAGAAACACACTTTTTCCACGATCATGTGTGTGTCACTACTTTGTACGCAAACAAGAAAAAAAAAAAAAAGAGAAATACAATAAAAAATGTTGAGGAAATATAGTTTGTAGTGACGCAGCAGTGAGGATTGTCTGTTCTGCAAAGAGAACCGGAGCTGTCGTGAAAAGATGCACAGCTATTTTTATCACGTGGAATCACATTGTGTTTGTTTTTATTTTTGCTGTTCCTAAAAAGCATTCGTTTCTCACACGGCAAATAATTTCTTGTAGAAGTGTTACTGTTGCGTTTACATTTCACTCTCGCTCTCTCACACTATTCGACGGAGGATAAACCGGATTCAGGGATCTGCTGCGCGTGACAGGA
>NC_069716.1:29282974-29310474 GCF_027358585.1 Pangasianodon hypophthalmus
CTGATTAGGACACACCCTCAAGTGAACCAACATCATCTGAGACAAGTTTCCGTCCTGCTTTTCGTCTTTACACAGAACACACACAAGGATTCAAGATTCAAACTTTCCTCACCCTACACACACACACACACACACACACACACACACACACACACACACACACACACACTCCCCGTACCCTGATCAGGAGCACATCATCCGTACGTTCCCCCCTCGTCCACAGTGTGTATCGGCGCCGGTGTCGCTCGTACATCTCCGCAGAGATGGAGTAAAAACGTGGAGATGAAAAAGAAGAATGTGCCGGAGGATTCCACCATGAACGCAAGTGTGTGTGTGAGAGTGTGTGCAAAACATCTGCGCTGGGAATCAGACCTCCCTCTCACTCTCTCTCTCTCTCTCTCTTTTTCTCGTTCACACACTTCTTTCCTCCCCCTCCTTCACTCCTCTTTCTCCCTGCTCCAGCACACACACACACACACACACACACACACACACACACACACACACCCTTCTTGGCTCGCCTTGCTCTGTCTCGACTCTTTTTCTCTTTTCATATTCAGTTCTCTCGTTCCTCCTCTCATTTCTCCATCCATCTGTTTCACATTTTCTTCATTTTTTTCCCTCATAAACGTTCACTCTGAGCACACAACTGTTCTGATCTCTCCACGGCTGCATCAGGACGTCAAATCAGGACAGCGAAATTTAAGTTTAAAAAATTTAAATCGCAAAATATAATCAGTTTTCCTCACTGTCATAAAAGACATTATTTTTCTGTTTATTATTCTTAGTTTATTTTTAGTTTTAGCTTTGATGTTGATATATTCATGAGTGTTTTGCTTCACAGTGTGTTCTTGAACTTAGCAGCTCAGTTCAACGGTTCCCGCCCACAATACCACTGTAACCAATCAGAGCGCAGTTCCCGCCCACAATACCACTGTAACCAATCAGAGCGCAGTTCCCGCCCACAATGCCACTGTAACCAATCAGAGCGCAGTTCCCGCCCACTTTGCCACCATAACCAATCAGAGCACAGTTCCTGCCCACAATGCCACTGTAACCAATCAGAGAGCAGTTCCCGCCCACAATGCCACTGTAACCAATCAGAGCGCAGTTCCCGCCCACAATGCCACTGTAACCAATCAGAGCGCAGTTCCCGCCCACTTTGCCACCATAACCAATCAGAGCACAGTTCCTGCCCACAATACCACTGTAACCAATCAGAGCGCAGTTCCCGCCCACAATACCACTGTAACCAATCAGCGCGCTGTTCCCGCCCACAATGCCACTGTAACCAATCAGAGCACAGTTCCCGCCCACAATGCCACTGTAACCAATCAGAGCACAGTTCCCGCCCACAATACCACTGTAACCAATCAGATTGCAGTTCCCGCCCACACCACCACTGTAACCAATCAGCGCGCTGTTCCCGCCCACAAATGCCACTGTAACCAATCAGCGCGCTGTTCCCACCCACAATGCCACTGTAACCAATCAGAGCACAGTTCCCAACCACAATGCCACCGTAACCAATCAGAGCGCACTTCCCACCCACAATGCCACCATAACCAATCAGAGCGCAGTCCCCGCCCACAATGCCACCATAACCAATCAGAGCGCAGTCCCCGCCCACAATGCCACTGTAACCAATCAGAGCGCAGTTCCCGCCCACAATGCCACTGTAACCTATAATAACACAGTTCCCGCCCACAATGCCACCATAACCAATCAGATCACAGTTCCCGCCCACAATGCCACCATAACCAATCAGATCACAGTTCCCGCCCACAATGCCACTGTAACCAATCAGCTCACAGTTACCACCCACAATATCACTGTAAACAATCAGACAAGAGTTTCCGCCCACAATACCACCATAACCAATCAGCACGCTGTTCCTGCCCACAGTGCCACCTAACCAATCAGCCCAGAGTTCCCACCCATAATGCCACTCTAACGAATCAGAGCGTAGGTCCCGCCCACCATGCCACTGTAACCAATCAATTCAATTTCAATTCAATTGTATTTGTATAGCGCTTTTAACAATGGACATTGTCACAAAGCAGCTTTATAGAAATAAATAAATTCAGGATATAAATTTTAAATGTATAAATTTATCCCTAATGAGCGAGTCAGAGGTGACGGTGGTGAGGAAAAACTCCCTGAGACGATATGAGGAAGAAACCACAGTACAAATCCCTGTACATGATCAGAGCGCAGTTCCCGCCCACAATGCCACTGTAACCAATCAGAGCGCAGTTCCCGCCCACAATGCCACTGTAACCAATCAGAGCGCAGTTCCCGCCCACAATGCCACTGTAACCAATCAGAGCACAGTTCCCACTCACAATGCCACCGTAACCAATCAGAGCGCAGTTCCCACCCACAATGCCACCGTAACCAATCAGAGCGCAGTTCCCACTCGCAATGCCACCGCAACCAATCAGAGCGCAGTTCCCACCCACAATGCCACCGCAACCAATCAGAGCGCAGTTCCCACTCGCAATGCCACCATAACCAATCAGAGCGCAGTTCCCACTCACAATGCCACCGCAACCAATCAGAGCACAGTTCCCGCCCACAATGCCACTGTAACCAATCAGAGCGCAGTTTCCACCCACAATGCCATCATAACCAATCAGAGCGCACTTCCCACCCACAATGCCACCGTAACCAATCAGAGCACAGTCCCCGCCCACAATGCCACTGTAACCAATCAGAGCGCACTTCCCACTCACAATGCCACTGTAACCAATCAGACCACAGTTCCCACCCACAATGCCACTGTAACCAATCAGAGCACAGTTCCCACGGACAATGCCACTGTAACCAATCAGACCACAGTTCCCGCCCACAATGCCACTGTAACCAATCAGAGTGCAGTTCCCACCCACAATGCCACTGTAACCAATCAGAGCGCAGTTCCCACCCACAATGCCACCGTAACCAATCAGAGCGCAGTCCCCGCCCACAATGCCACTGTAACCAACTACAGAAGGTTAATTAAAAATCACGCCTCCATTCCCGGACAGTTTTACTATTTTTCATTTTGCTGTTTGGACTTTAATCAGTTTATACTGCATTTAATAAAAGATTTTTAAAAAGCCCATAAACAATTAATCCTGCATTTATTGTTTCTTGTTTATATGTTAGTTTTTGCCTTCTGCCAAACAAAGGACAAATGAATTCTGTCACTGCGCCGCTGTGCGTCTCGGTGACTCTAGAGGGCGCCAGTGTCATTCTCTCAGCTCCTGCAGCAAGTCCCACTCAGTTCTGCTGCTTCCTGTATCCTTCTCTCATCAATAAACAGACATTTTATTAAGTGAGTCACACTAACAAAGATTAAATAAAATAAAACCTATTTCAAACCTAAACTACTTTAATTAAAGCTGCACTATTTAAACATGGCTTTAAAAATCAGCGTTTAAAATCTTACATTCTGATTAAAACCAGGTCTGGGTCTCATTCTGATCGTATTGGATTCTTCGATGTAAACAACAATAAAGCATACATTTTGTTCTTTTCCTTTAAATAATTAATTAATTGATTGATAATAGCAAAAACATTCCTTTGAGAAAGTATTTTGTTTCCCATAAACTCAGAGGCGAGGTTAAAATTAATGGCACATGAAATAAAAAAATAAATAAATGAATTTTAAAAACACTGGGTGCAGCAGCTTCTAAGACTTCAGTTATAACTAATTATAACACGTATAGCAACTTGTCTATCAGAGCGTCTTTAAAATAAAAATATCTACAGAGCAAACTATAGTATAAAATATCTTTTTTTATTATTATAACTTATTATAATTATAAATCCAGCCTCTGTGACTCAGTTCTGCAGAGAAAAGTCCAGCAGACGGGACACTTGGCCTCGGCCTCGTTATCTTGAGAGCCTCTTTAGATAAAACGCCCAGAATGTCATTTCTCACGAATGCCGATGATGTAAAAGCGACGGATCTTAACGGCGTGACGGTCTGAGCGCCTGAGGAACGATAAGCTCTGAACAGAAACAAAAACTTCAGCTACGCAGTGTGATAAGAAACCGACTGTATGTAGCAGATGAGTGAGAGCGTTATCTTTACAGCAGAGCGCATCACAGTAACAAAAGGACTGGCATTGTTTTATTAGTTCGACAAAATACCGAATTAAAAGTGTGATAAAACCTCCTACAACCCTCACATACACACACACACACACACACACACACACACACACACTACGATTTCTAATCTCGATTTAGCGTCATGTGGCTTTGTTAAGTTGCGCTCGAGTAACTGTCAGAGCTCGATATTAAAAATAAATAAATAAAATGTAAAATAGCAGCATGTGCTGGATCAAGTGCTACTCTATACGCTGCCGAATAATAAGCGTGGAAGCCATTTTGTTAAATTAATGTGATAATTACAGCTAGCACTATTCAGGCAGTAATACATACATTGGTGATATACGAGACTAAATTAGATTTATTTCAACACTCGCCATCTTCTCATTCATCTATCATGATATTAGTGTTTTTATTTTTCAGTTTTAATTACTTTTATATTACATCATATTACATTTGACAGTCCGTATTTTCTATCCTTGATTTTTTTTTTCCAAGTTTAAAGGTGTGCGTGTTCAGAAACTAGCGAAACACTCCGTCTCAGATGCTTCTCTTCGAATCTGAGATGAACTACACACAGCTGATTTTAATAATCTGATTGCGGAGGTCAGAAAATCCACTCCAGCAGCTGCGTAACTCGACTCTGAATACCAGCAACTTTCCCAGCGTAAATACTAACGTATCTTTTGGACTTAAGTCGCCGACTCTGAATGCGGCCCCTGTTTCCATTCTCCTTACACCTTCCATCTCAGATAAAAGGGGAACTTTTCTGTGTTTCTGTTTCCACTCAGGGCTTTCACGCTAAATCTGAAAGGTCGTGTAGAAACGAGAGGATGGAAACACACCGAGCAGCGAGTCAGAGACAGAGACAGTGGAAACTCGGACGTTTGAGAAAAGCAGGAGGAAAAGACTGGAAACAATACGACAGCTCACAGGGAAATGACACACTATGAAGTGCTTAGTGGTCGTGACCTTCTTCCTGTTGGCTAATCAGCTACTTCCTGTTTCAGGTCCAGACCTTTCCCTGTGTCCCTGCGTCTCCACTTTTCAAAGGACAGTTTCTTCCCTCTTTTTGCAGCCTACCTCAACAGTCTGCCTCCTAAAAATCTTTATTTTGGTCAAAATTTTAAAAAGCATGTCACATGTTGAATGTAAAAATGCTACGTTCTCACACTCCTAGTGGAGCGTTCCCATATAAGTTTGACTCCAGGCAAGGTCAAAGGTCAGGAGTTCAGGTCTGAACCTACGTCACACGTCTGTAAATCTCCTCAAAGGTCGTGGAGAAAGAAAAAGAGGAGTGTAGCCAGTCTTCATTTCTTTCTGACACACACACACACACACACACACTCACTCATTCTCACTTACTTCTAGCAAATTAGACACAAATATGATAAAAGGTAAACACGCCATGAGATGTAAATGCAGACAGACAGGTTACACAGGTGACTCCTTTCCCCTGAGAGAGAGAGAGAGAGAGAGAGAGAGAGAATGAAACTGAACACACACTCACCTCACTGCACTGATCCTTGTGTGTTAACTCGCTCTCAGAACAACCATCGTCACCTACGAGCAATCACAAGAACACAAAATTTGCTCAAATTCTTTTATAAAATAACAAAAAAATGAATCTCTATTTAAAAAATTATATGTAAATCAAATGCAAATCATTTCTAACGTACAACTCGGCCTTAAAAACGTTAGGCCACGCCCCCTACCTGAGCCTGGTCCTGGAGTGACGATTTTTTATTATCTGATCAGCTTGTTTTTATCTTATCTTCTTCTATCCATTTATAGATAACAGCGAGTCATAAAGCAGGAGCACAAAGGCGTGCGAGTGTGTGGCGCGAGTGTGTGGCGCGAGTGTGTGGCGCAGATTTAGAGCGTAACGCTTCCATTACCTGTTCGCTACATTAACCTCGTAATGAAAGAGGGAAAGTGGAACACGGACATTTCTGCTGCTATTATCAATAAATAATCTGAAAAATAAATATACATGTTAATAAGGACGTGCTTGGATTCATTAAAAATAAAAAATTCTTGTGATACTAAATACATTTTATGAATATCCTGTTATCTGTGTGTGTGTTAACTGTGTGTGTGTTAACTGTGTGTGTACACACCACTTAGTAGTCTAATAATAGCAATATAATAGTCTAATAGTCTAATAATAATAATAATAATAATAATAATAATAGTTTAATAGTTATGGTTTGTTTTAAATGACACATTAAACTGATATTGTGCTGAATAAAAATAAATCAGTGCTACATTTTAATATTGTTTGCAGTTTCATACAGATGCTTTAAAACTAATTTCAAACCATTTTTCTCTGATGTAATTTGACAGATGACAGTTTTCAGGCTGTAATGGAAAAAAAAAAAAAAAACACCACACACACACACAATTCTAAATTAGATTATGATTCCACATAAACTGTGTTTATTTTTTAGCTTTTCAGCAGCTACATTTTAAAACGCTTCATAAATATTTAACCAGATTGAAATAAGGATATATTCAGCTGGGACTGAAGTTTTACTCAGTTTTTCTTTCTCCCTTTTTTGCATGGATTAACTTACTTTTTTATTATTCTCTGTCCTCTTTCTTTTGTTGTGAGTGTTTTATTCCTCTTACACCACAGCAACCTGCCAAGAACTACAACTATTTCATTTATTAAGATTTAACAACACGCGTAGTTATGTTTAATGTTCTGCAAACCGAGTTAGTTCCTGCTGTCGCTTACGTTATAGCAGCTATAAACAGTCGTTCGCTCACCAGCCTCTTTATTCTCTCTCTCCAAGTTAATAAGAGAAAAAAAATAATCGTAGCTTGTTACGCATGTTACTGAGAAACCACAAAGAAGCGTAAACTCGTCTGTCCTGAAGACGTCGGAAAACTTGAAGTTACAGCTTTACCTCTGACTGTTACAAAGCGCTGACACTGGAGACTCCTTCCATTAATGTTACATAAACACATTTTTCCTTACAGAATATCAATGATTGTTTTTTAATCCGTTTATTATTATCAGCAGAGCGTCTGCCGTACACGTCCCTGTGAATGAGCCGTTGCTATGGAAACGATGACGTATTAATAAAAACAGGTGTGTTAATATAAACCTGTGATTTGCAGCTGCACTACTGTCAGAGCTGCAGTTATGGAAAACTAATCAACAGGTTTGGATGTGTGTACGTGCAGAAGTTAAGCGCCTCTGGGAAAATACTCGACATTCACTTTCCTCACGTTTCCTCACTCTGACGTTAAACTCACGTCTGCGTACTGGGTTAGATTTACTGCCGAGTTCTGCACTCTGATTGGTCAGAAGGTGTTGATTAGTTTTCTAGAACAGCAGCTCTGACAGTAGCGCAGGTTTATATTAATGCACTCGTTCTGATACTTTATCGTTTCTATAGCAACAGCTCATTCACAGGAACGTCATAAAATGTATGATGTTTGTTAATAAATAAAAAATTGTCATTGAAGAAGAGGAATAAAACTCTCAGGGACGTGCTGTTAGAGGAAAATAATTAACGACCCTTCATTTTACTCTCTCTCTCACACACACACACACACACACACACACACACACACACACACACACACACACACACACAGAGTTTATTCCTTATTAACAGAACATCACTGTGCGATGCGAACACGGTTTCGTTTTTATCCTTTATGTGAACACTACAGTGATGAAAGGCGATAGATTTCCTCTTTTTCCACGCGCTGGTTCCTCTTCAGTTCAGTTTCAGGAAGTTTCTCGCTCAGTACAGCGATATTCTGCAGAGTTCATTCATCGAAGCAAGGCAGTGCTTTCTGTGTAATCCATTAACTTTATATCAACAATAAATGCTCGTTCAATCACAGAGAAATCGCGACAAACCCACGCCTAAACACACACACACACACACACACACACACACCTGAACAAAACGAGCCAACAATATACACGTATTGATTTCTGTGCAGAAAGATCTTTCTTCGCTTACACATCACGTACGCTGTTACTCGTCAATATCAGACGAGTATTATTAAATTATTACTCCTGAGCAAACCTAATCTATTTAAAACTTTTTTTAATTCATATCTGACATTTTATTATTATTATTATTATTATTGTTGTTGTTGTTGTTGTTAGCAGCAGCAAACAAATGATTTATTTCGTGTTAAATAAATCACACTTGGCTGAAATAATTGCAAAATGGAGAATGAAGAGAAACTTTACTGTAATACTTTTATTAGTACTTATTTTTAAAGATTTTTTTCCCTTGATGTAACAGATTAAAGCAGTCAGTTAAAAATAAAAAATTAAGAGAACTAGAAATGCAAAGAATAATAATAATAATAATAATAATAATAATAATAATAATAATAATTAAATGTCAAATATGAATTAAAAAAGTTTTAAATAGATTCATTTTGTTCAGGAGTAATAACTTTGCTAATGATATTTCGCTATTATTATTATTATTATTATTATTATTATTATTATTATTTTGCAATTATTTCAGCCAAGTGTGATTTATTTAACACAAAATAAATCATTTGTTTGCTGCATAAATTCTATTCAATAACTCATGAAAATGTGTACGTATGGAGAGTAAAAGCTTTTCAGCTGAAACAGTTCTTTAAAAAAAAAAAAAAACTAAAGAATAATTCAAAGCGCAAATAAAAATAAATAAAAAAAAAACTAGATGAAAAACTTCAAAACCACTTGAAAGAAAAAAACAATTAAAATTCAATGAATCCCCACAAGTACAGGTTTGGATGTTAATTTTATTTATTTATTGACTTGTTTGTTTGTTTGTTTGTTTGAAATTAATCTCTCTCTCTCAGGCCAGGGGCTATTTTTTTTTTTTTTTTTTTTTTTTTTTTTTAAGTGAAATCGCTGACTAGAGCACCTTTAACGCTGATGTGATAAAAGCAGCTCAGACAATAAAACCACACTGTAACCATGACGACGCTGTCACCAGTCTGAGCTAGTATCTAGCCTAGTTTGCTCTGTAGATTAGATTCGTAGATTAGATTTGAAGACCGCCGTGTGACTCTAGTGAGGAGGAGGCCGTTTGTCTTCGCTGTAGCTCTGAAGGCAGAAAATTCAGAGAATTTGAGCTGACTGTGCGAGTGATTTAAAGTGAGCGTGAAGGTCCCATACACACACACACACACACACACACACACACACACACACTGATTCTTATTTACAGCAACGTTGCTACATTGCCGTAAATCTCCTCATATTCGCTCACTCACATGACTCCCAAGACTCAAGTTTTTCACCAGAACTCTGTCCTCCATGTTTGTTTTTCTCGCTTCCCTCTAACTCGCCTCCTGATTGGTCAAAAATATATTTTTACGGTTTGCGAGGACCGACTGACACGAGACAGCGAGCTGTATCTGACCCTCACACCTTAAGTTATTAACTATATTGTTGAATTTATGTTGATTTCTTACAAGGACCGGGAGAAACGATGATATAATATCGATATCGTGATAAATTATGTCAGAATACAGATATCATTTTAATAAATTTTATTATTAGTTTTAAAATAATGACAAACTGACTGGAAGCATCTGATGTTAAAATGTTTTTTCTCCATTTTGAAAGTGAACTTTTTTTTTTTCTTTTAATATATTGAATTTTTTCTCTCTTTCTCAGAGTTAAATTATTTAAAAATAAAACGACAAATATTTTTTTAAATAGAAAAAAATGCTAATTAATTTATTATATTTCGGACATCATTACAACATTATGATGCGTATCATGTATCGGAAAAATATCTTTGAGTATCATATGAGAGGATATTTTGGTTATATGGCCCCGCCCCATTCCTACTCTAATTCCTGCTCTAATTATATAAAATGGAAACATGACTAAAATGACTGGAACTTAACAACCTCCCATAATGCAGCTTTGTGTTTGTTAAAACTGGTGTAAAATGTCACATCCTCCTCAGCAAGTTCGGTTTAACAAACACTAAAACACTCAACACCACAAACTCTAAAACTCTAAAACAGTAAAATGTCTACCAGCATGCATTTATAATTTACTTACTTTAATTCTATTTAAGCTAAACTATTTGTGGCTGTATTTTATTGCATTTTAATTAGTTTTATTTACTTGTTATTATTTTTCCCCTTAAATTATAACTATCCATATCAGCTCTGTGGAACTGTATCATATAATTAATGTTACATTAAAGTAAATAAATGATAGATATAAAGATGAATATGTGGGACTGTTCTATTAGAATAAGAACAAGAATAATAATAATAATAATAATAATAATAATAATAATAATAATAATAAACCCTAAAATGTCACTTAGACTCAGTGACTATGAACTGCTCTTATTTGACAATGTTATCAGACTTAAAGTAGAAGTTTACGGCAATTTCTACTCATTTTAGTTTGGTAAAAGTTTATCTACGATCTACATCACTGCGATTAAAAATAAAATAAAACATTTCCACCGCATGACTAACGGAAACAGCCCCGTGCTGGGCGCCGACCTTTTACCAGAGTGATGAAATCAGAGACGTCTGAACACGCTGCGCTGAAAATAGAAATAAATAAAGAATAAACAAACGCTATTCTTCGCGGCTGCTTCTGAACGTGCGTGATAACAGCTTTCCGTCCGCGGAACGTCCACGCTCACGCTCCACACCAGTCGAATCAAACAAAGAGCTTTGTTTTAAACGACACGCACCGGCGCTTTTCATGAGCTATTCTGAGACACGATGGCATTGAGGGGAAGGTGAATGGAGGTAAAAGAAACATGATGGAGACGTCCAAACGTGGGCTGAAGAATGACATCATTATATAACCTCAGTCACATGGGAGACACAAACAAGAGAAGTACAAAACAACACAATAAAATGTCTACCTTCTTATATGGAACTAATATTCAATCTCTTCTCACCTGCTACTTGTTCCTCCTTCGGTTCCTCTCCACATTCCTGCTCCGTCTGACTTTTCTCCTCATCCAGAGTTCCAACTTCACAAACTCCAACATTGTCCAAAGGTGACAAATCCTGGATCAAACCACTTTCCACTTCCACAGGGGAGCTGGCATCTATATCTACGCCGGTACCGCTATCCAGATCCATAACGGAGCTCAGATCCATTGACTGGTCGGACATCCTGAGTGAGCCAGAGGTGGAAACGTTCTCCAAAGCCAAACCTGAATCGTTACCGGAAACGGGAGTGTCCAGAATTGCAGTCTCTCTCTGCACTGGAGCTTCAGGAAGACAGGTATCCACCTGAGAGCTCATGAC
Source organism: Pangasianodon hypophthalmus (assembly GCF_027358585.1). Lineage (NCBI taxonomy): Eukaryota > Metazoa > Chordata > Actinopteri > Siluriformes > Pangasiidae > Pangasianodon > Pangasianodon hypophthalmus. The sequence goes on from NC_069716.1 coordinate 29,294,351, forward strand.
CCCAGGTGAAGGTTCCAGAGATTTCTCGAGGTTTTCCTCACAGGTTGTCTCCTCAAGCTGAGTGTGATAAGCTGTTTCTCTAATGCTGTCCTCAAAGGCTGTGAGCTCAGGTTGCTGGTCAAGCGATGTTTCTCCAATCGTCACCTCATGATGTGGGCCTCGAATGCTCTTCTCTGAGATCGTGACCTCAACTTTGGGGTCTTGAGATGCTGCATTTTTGCTCTTCTCACAGGCTGTGGCCTCCGGTTCTTGGTCTAGAATATTTTCCTCAAAGCTGTTAACCTCAGAACAGGGTCCAAGAGACATTATTCCAATTGGTTCTTCAAAAGTCATGGTAAGATCATGATTGGGGCCAAGAAATGTTCCTCTAAGGCTCTCCTCAGAAGTCATGACCTCAAGTTGTTGGTGTACAACATTCTCCTCAGAGCTGTTAACCTCAGGAAGCGGGCTAAAAGACGTTTCTCTGACTGTCATTTCAGACGGCATGATACGCTCATGATGGAAGTCAAGAGTTCCTCTAATGCTCTCTTCAAAGGTCGTGACCTCATATTTGGGGTCAAAAAGGTCATTTCTGCTCTTCTCAAGTTGTTGGACTTCGACGCTTTCTTCAGGGCTGTTAACCTCAAGAAGCGGACCAAGAGATGCTTCTCCAATTATCTCCACAGAAGATGTGAAATCATGATTGCAGCCCAGAGATGTTCCACTAATGCTCTCCTCTGAGATCACGACCTTAAGTTGTTCACCTTGAAAGCTCTCCTCAGAGATTTTAACCTCGGGAAGTGGGTCAAGAGATGTTCCTACAGTTGTCTCTTCAGAGGATGTGATGAGATCAGGACAGAGGTCAAGAGATGTTCCACTAATGCTCTCCTCAAAGGTCATGACCTCATGTTGTTCTAGCATGGTTTCCACAAAGTTGCTAACTTCCAGATGTGGGTCGAGAGATGTTTTTACAATTGTCTCTGTAGCGGTCGTAAGCTCAGGCTGTGTGTCTTCAGATGTTTGGTTGTTACCCTCCTCAAGGGTTACGACCTCAGAATGTGGGTCAGTGATGCTCTTGGAGAAAGAAGTGGACAGAGGTAATGTTTTACATGACAGTGAAGAAATTTCTGGGTTCTCACCAAGCTCTGTAGGCATCTTCATCCACTCCTCCTGAACATCCTTAGATTCTGGAGGTTGGTCATTTGGTGTTTCAGAACCTACAGCATATCCAATCATTGCTGTTTCTCTAAGGTTCTCCTGAGATACAGAATCATGTGGTGGTGCTGCAGTCATATTACTTACTATCTGTGATGTCTCTGATCTCTCACACTTCTCAATGAAATTTGGTTCTAACTTCATATCCTCCTCCTTGGTCTCCTGCATCTCTGTCTTCTCCGTCTCTGAAGGATGTGTATTGGAGGTTTCAGAATCGCCAGCAAGTGCACTTGTTGATATTCTCTTGATGGTCTCTGAGGTTGTGCCGTCAAGCTGAGGATCAAGGGGACTGCCCCTGATGGTTAGTTTGGAAAAAGAACCACAAAGTATTGTTAGAGGTGATGTTTTAGAGTTGTCACGCATCTCAAGCAGCTCTGTTTCCACCTTCTCACCCTCCTGCATGGTCTCTCCTGAACCTGCAGAATGGCCAAGTTCCGAAGAAGCTGCACATGTTGCTTCAATGGAATCGCTTGTTCTGATGAAACCATCTACTGAAAAAAACTCACAGGGTGACTCTGGAGGTGTTTGAAATGTTAGTGGATCCCGTTCAAGTTTTGATTCTAAACCACTTCCTGTTTCTTCAGGGTTGGAATCAGACACCATTAATCCTGGAGGAACTGTTGAAATTTGGTCCAAAAACAGGGCTGATCTTACTGGATCTAGGTTCTGGTCCATGATACCCATGATCTGAGCATCTGTGGCATCAGATTGTGGCTCACTATGTTCCTGAGACACTTCCTCACCTCCACAAGGGGACTTGGTAAGTATTTGAGAAATTTCTTCTGATATTTCTGGAGATATGATGGGTTGGACATCGCTTTTCGATTCTGGTGAGGAACTTTCCTCTGTCTCAGGATGTAATGTCTCGTCAACGCTGATTTTTCCACCACTTTCCTCAGTCGTGAGAGAAACATCAAGCTCTAATCTGTCAGGTTGTCCTGGGGCATCAGTGACATCATCACAAGGTGGTGGTTCTTTTATGGAATCTGAACTCGCCTGTTCTGAGCATTCGGACGCTGTTTCTGGCGGAGCGTCGATTTCATCGCCGGCGGCTGCATCAGGCGACTGTTTGACGACTGGAGACGGTTCGAGACGTACGTTGTGGACCGGCCCTGGAGCCATGTTGGGTCTGAAACTTAAAGAATCCAAATCTTCACTGATGTCTTGATCCCGTTTTGTGCAGCCAGTAGACTCGTATATCCGTTCGTTGCTGGTTCCTGTTTCCTGGATCTCCTTCCCTTTTTCCGAGGCATTAACATCCAAATTTAAGTAAAAACAGGAGCGTTTCTCGCTGTTCGTTTGTCCATCAAGTGGCTGTGTGCTGCCACTCGGCAAAGAGGTTTCCTGCCCGGAGTTACGCTCTCCTTCCCTTTCCTCTGGTAAGTCCCCTCTCGCCTTGTTCTTTTCTTCTTTCTCGGGGAGGAGTCCTTGGGTTTGACCCATCGTTCCCTCCTGCGTGTTGCCAGATTGGATTTTATTGTGCGTCTTTGTCTCGGATACAGTGTGGCCCCTCTGTGTATGAGGCGCCTCCCTGATTACTCTCGGCTCGCTATCTACTTCCTCCTGCTGCTGCTCTCCACAGGAAACGGTGCTGACAGCCACACGGTCCTCCCGCTTTCCCGCACACGCTCCCTCACCCTCTAATCCCAAAGTCCGCTTCCCAGAATCCGAGCTTCCACTGGACGCCGGCACGTCACTCCCCTCTGATTGGGCGCTGCCATTCATGCACTCAGCGTGCTCGCTGCTTTCCGTCTCAGCGTCGACTTCCTGATGTTCGTGCGCCGGTGGTTTTTGGAGGGAGGGGTCTTCAGAGGGAGTCACCGCAACCGTCTGCAGATCGCCAACGAAATCCCGGCTCAGGATCAGGGGAAAGGATTGTAGCTGCTTCCAAGATCCTCCCTGAAGAAACAGAGACGGAGAATTAGTGAGGTTAAAGGCAGAGAATTAAAAATAAAAAAAAATTTAGACTGAAAGAAAGATCTCAAAGGTGTTTTGTTGATGTGAAATGGAGAGACAAAACAAAAGGAAAGTGTAGAAAAAGGAAAGGAGAAACACCAAAATGAGATGAGGTGAAGAGAGTAAAATGTGGTATGATTCTTAAAGCAGGTCTGTGAAGCAAACCACCAAGAAATTATAAACAAGTTACACTGGAATCTAATGAATCTAATCTTAATGAAAATGAGCGGAAAATTCAGAAAATTAAAAAATACTCTGACTCTAATTCATAAAATAAAGCTAAAGTTTAAATAAAGTGAGTTTTTTTTAAATTGTTTGCTTTTGTAAATTAGTTTCTAATAAACAGGTCAGTGACTAAAAAGTTTGAGCGCACCATAAAATAAACCTGAAAAAAACAGTGAGAGATAATGTAGACATGAAAATAGTAAAAAAAAAAAAAAAAGTAAAAAAAAACTGGCGGTCATCATCTGATTGGTGGTTTCGATAACGAGGTCTCGTCTACAGAAAACTCTAAAGATGTTATTAATGTGTGAAAAAAAACCTACACCAATGCAACTCGCATATAATCTTAAAAGAAAAGAAAATAAAAAAGTAAAGCGTTGCTGATAGCCCCGCCTTCTAAGCGGCGTGAGATTCTGTACAGCTAGAGTTCACAGGCAAAAAAAGGAAAGAAAAGTAACAGAAAGAGAGAAAAAGAGTGAAATACAGAGGAAGAAATATTAAAGCTGATAGAACATTAACACACACAAAAAGGTAAACAGACCGTATCTACTTTTAGTCACTGAGAGAAACAAAAACACTGTGACAGAAAGAAAGAAAGAAAGAAAGAAAGAAAGAAATTGCATGAATTGAAAATGTAGAATGTTAACGTTGTAACTTGCATATAATAATATTTTTAAAAAAAACAAAAAAAAACAAAGCCGTTAACATTTGTCCTGTATTTGTGATTGAAAACATTGATGTTCTCAACCAATCAGCAACAAGCAATGCTGATAGCTCCGCCCTCTGAGTGATGATGTATTCTGTACAGCTGGAGATGTGGGAGTTCTGGGTGCCAAAACTTTTGCTACAGCCAGAAAGGAATGGAAAGTAATAGCAAGAGAGAGATGGAGAGAAATTGGGTAATGTAGAGAAAGAAATGTTAAACCTGACAAAGTGTTAACTAACACACACACACACACACACACACACACACACACACACACACACACACACACACACACACACAAAGGTAAATCGAGTGTATCTACTTTTAGTCACTCATATCCGCCTCCTACGGAGCTGAAACCTGCAGAAACACGGCGATGACTCACAGCTGACGCTCAGCTCTCCATCAGAAACTCCCACACGCCTCACACTCGTTTATCACCGCTTTATTTGATCGATTTTATGTTATTACGCGGTTATTACCTGGTTGTGGCAGTGAGAGTGGGCGTAGCGGCGGAGCTCCTCCACGTCTCTCCTCAGGTCCGGAGGTTCTCCGTCTGCCTCGTTCTCCACCGTCAGCGTGAAGGTGTTCAGCCTCGGGTGGTGCAGGAACGCTCGGCCTGCTGGGTAACAACGTCTGGGTGCTTTTGTTTCAAGGTGCGGTGATTTCTCAAGCCTAACACACACACACACACACACACACACACACACACACACACAAGACGCCCAGGTGATTCAGAGGCACCACACCTTCAACACCTCCACACAACCACACCTCTCTCTCTCTCTTTCTCTCTCTCTCTCTCTCTCTCTCTCTCTCTCATAACACACTCTCTGTCAGTCACAGCAGCTTCAAACACCACACCACACACACACACACACACACACACACACACACACACACACACACACACACACACAGAGCTGTGCACACCTGGAGAGAGCGAGAGAGTGTAAATCACAAGGTGACTACTCTTTCAGTTAGCGATGCTCCTGTGATCCTGAAGACAGGTGTGTGTGCGCGTGTGTGTGTGTGTGTGTGTGTGTGTGTGCGCGCATTATACACAGGCATGCATCACATGTATAAATGCTTCGTGTGTTTATAAGCAAGAAAACCGGTTTCACTGTACAATACATGGAAACAAACACTTCTGCTAAATGAGTGCAGTGCTCAGAGAAAGAAAGAAAGAGAGAAAGAAAGAAAGAAAGAAACAGAAAGAAAGAAGTAGCAGAAAAAGTATCAAAAATAAACAAAAATAAACAAACATATTCTCTTAAATTCTGCCATTTAAGGCCTCACTTTGATTACATTCATTTTATTTTACTTACTTTATGTATTATTTTAAATTTAAAAAAAATCTAGAAGTATTTCTAAAAAAAAATTATATAGAATTAAATTATTTAATTCATTCAACAATTATGTACTATTATTATTATTATTATTATTATTATTAAAAAAAAAAAACATATATCCTGCCATTTAAAGCTTCATGTTGATGACATTTATTTTTATTTTATTGTTATTTTCGGAAAGTCCGTCATCATCAGTAACCGTCGCTAAAATAAAATCAAACGCGGAAATATCTGAGGTAAAATTACGCTCTGCGGGAAGTAAGTCACATTCCTAAACCCCAGCAAATGTGGATCAACTTCCTGTTTTACACCTTTTTCAGGGAGAGCTAGCAGAGCTAGCTGTGGGCTAACTGCCAAATTAGCACTAACCGCTAAATGCTAATCTTTACACTTCACACTTTTGATCTTTACACAAACCTGTGTAAGAAAATGGCAAGTGTTAGCATCACTCAGAGTGAAGAAGACATTTTTAACCAACATCAAAATTATTCACAGCCATAGTAACTAAAACACACACACACACACACACACGTACGTAGGAAAGAAAACATGCTCTAGACAAGGACACTGACTCAGACACACCTACTAAAACAGACAGCAAAAAACACACAGTGTAACTGAACACACACACACACACACACACACACACACACACACACACACACAAATCCTTTTAACACGGTCAGGAAGACAGAACTGACACGCTAATGCAGGGACGTATTTTTAGCAACTGGTGCTGGTGAATAAAACACAATAGGCTGCATGTGTAAGCTCACACACACACACACACACACACACACACACACACACACACGCTTAGACAATAAACACACTTCCTGTCACAAGTGACCCACAAGATAAGGCTAATGGAAATGACCTAGCTAGACAACATTAGCTAGTAAAGGCCTTTGCTAGCAGGCTAGTCCTGTGTGTTTACAGTGTAAATATTTCTATGAGGTGAAAAGCACTCAGGACTCGTATTAATCAAATATCAGTTTAAGGTTTGATTAATAATGAAATAAAAATATTTTGTACATTATAGTATTATTAAACACAGAACAAACGAAACGAGTCTGTAAGCGATACTGAATCATTCACATAAATGACTCATTCAGAAAAACAGAATCATTCACCTAAATGACTCGTTTAGAAAGACTGATTCATTCACCTAAATGACTAGTTTAGAAAGACTGATTCATTCACCTAAATGACTAGTTTAGAAAGACTGAATCATTCCCGAGAACTGCGAGAGAGTGTACTATAAGAGTGTGCTGCAAGAGAGCACTATACGAGAGTGTACTGTGAGAGCATACTCTGACACTGTACTATAAGAGTGCAATGCAATGCAGAGTACTGCAAGTGGACTATACTACAGTGTACTATGTGAGAGTGTACTAGGTGAGAGCGTATTATACTAGAATGTACTATGAGTTTGCTCTGTATGAGAGTGTATTGTGAGAATGTACTATACACGAGAGAGTACTGAGAGAGTGTACTATACAAGAGTGTGTACTATAAGAGAGTACTGCGAGAGTACACTATACGAGAGTGTACTGCAAGAGAGCGTACTATACGAGAGAGTGCTATAAGCGAGTGTACTATATGAGAGAGTACTATACGCGAATGTACTGCAAAAGAGAGTACTATATGAGTGTACTGCAAAAGAGTGTACTATAGGAGAGTGTACTGCAAAAGAGAGTACTATACGCAAGTGTACTATACCAGAGAATACTATACGAGAGCGTACTATACGAGAGAGTACTATACGCAAGTGTACTATACATGAGAGTCATATACGAGAGAGCACTATACGACAGAGTACTATACGTGAGTGTACTATATGCAAGAGTACTATACGAGAGTGCACTTATACAAGAGAGCTCTATACGAGAGAGCACTATACGAGAGAGCACCATACGAGAGAGCACTATACGAGAGAGCACTATACGTGAGTGTACTATATGCAAGAGTACTATATGAGAGTGCACTATACGAGAGAGCACTATACGAGAGAGTACTATACGTGAGTGTACTATATGCAAGAGTACTATACGAGAGTGCACTTATACGAGAGAGCACTTATACGAGAGAGCACTATACGAGAGAGCACTATACGAGAGAGCACTATACGAGAGAGCACTTATACGAGAGAGCACTATACGTGAGTGTACTATATGCAAGAGTACTATACGAGAGTTCACTTATACAAGAGAGCTCTATACGAGAGAGCACTATACGAGAGAGTACTATACGAGAGAGTTATATACACGACAGAGCACTTATACGAGAGAGCACTATACGTGAGTGTACTATATGCAAGAGCACTATACGAGAGAGCACTATACGAGAGAGTACTATACGAGAGAGTTATATACACGACAGAGCACTATACGAGAGAGCACTATACGAGAGAGCACTATACGAGAGAGCACTATACGTGAGTGTACTATATGCAAGAGCACTATACGAGAGAGCACTATACGAGAGAGCACTATACGAGAGAGCACTTATACGAGAGAGCACTATACGAGAGAGCACTATACGAGAGAGCACTATACGAGAGAGCACTATACGAGAGAGCACTATACGAGAGAGCACTATACGTGAGTGTACTATATGCAAGAGTACTATACGAGAGAGCACTATACGAGAGAGCACTATACGAGAGAGCACTATACGAGAGAGCACTTATACGAGAGAGCACTATACGAGAGAGTTATATACGAGAGAGCACTTATACGAGAGAGCACTTATACGAGAGAGCACTATACGAGAGAGCACTATACGAGAGTGTACTATATGCAAGAGTACTATACGAGAGAGCACTATACGAGAGAGTTATATACGAGAGAGCACTATACGAGAGAGTTATATACGAGAGAGTTATATACGAGAGAGCACTATACGAGAGAGCACTATACGAGAGAGCACTATACGAGAGAGCACATATACGAGAGAGCACTATACGAGAGAGCACTATACGTGAGTGTACTATATGCAAGAGTACTATACGAGAGTGCACTTATACGAGAGAGCACTATACGAGAGAGCACTATACGAGAGAGCACTTATACGAGAGCGCACTATACGAGAGAGCACTATACGTGAGTGTACTATATGCAAGAGTACTATACGTGAGTGTACTATATGCAAGAGTACTATACGAGAGTGCACTTATACGAGAGAGCACTATACGAGAGAGCACTATACGAGAGAGCACTTATACGAGAGCGCACTATATGAGAGAGCACTATACGTGAGTGTACTATATGCAAGAGTACTATACGAGAGTTCACTTATACAAGAGAGCTCTATACGAGAGAGCACTATACGAGAGAGCACTATACGAGAGAGTACTATACGAGAGAGTTATATACACGACAGAGCACTTATACGAGAGAGCACTATACGAGAGAGCACTATATGCAAGAGCACTATACGAGAGAGCACTATACGAGAGAGCACTATACGAGAGAGCACTTATACGAGAGAGCACTATACGAGAGAGCACTATACGAGAGAGTTATATACGAGAGAGCACTATACGAGAGAGCACTATACGTGAGTGTACTATATGCAAGAGTACTATACGAGAGAGCACTATACGAGAGAGCACTATACGAGAGAGCACTATACGAGAGAGCACTTATACGAGAGAGCACTTATACGAGAGAGCACTATACGAGAGAGTTATATACGAGAGAGCACTTATACGAGAGAGCACTTATACGAGAGAGCACTATACGAGAGAGCACTATACGAGAGCGCACTTATACGAGAGAGCACTTATACGTGAGTGTACTATATGCAAGAGTACTATACGAGAGAGCACTATACGAGAGAGCACTATACGAGAGAGTTATATACGAGAGAGTTATATACGAGAGAGCAATATACGAGAGAGTACTATACGAGAGAGCACTATACGAGAGCGCACTTATACGTGAGTGTACTATATGCAAGAGTACTATACGAGAGAGCACTATACGAGAGTGCACTATACGAGAGAGCACATATACGAGAGAGCACTTATACGAGAGAGCACTATACGAGAGAGCACTATACGATAGTGTATTATATGAGTGTACTGCAAGAGAGAGTATAATACGGGAATGTGCTAAACGAGAGTACTACAAGCGAGAGGACTATAAGAGAGTGTGTATTATACAAGAGTGTACTATGAGTGTGTGTACTGCGAGAGCATACTGTGAGACTGTACTGTAAGAATGAGTACTGAGAGAGAGTGTGTAGTGTGAGTGTATGTACTATAAGCGAGTGTGTACTATAAGAGTGTGTGCAGTGTGCTAGTGTGGTGTGTGTGTGCTATAAGCGAGTGTGTACTATAAGTGTGAGTGTGTGCACTCACTCTGAGAGCAGGTGCTGTAGCTGTGTGTGTCCTTTGTTCTGCGCCACTCGGGCAGGTGTGTGTCCGTGTTTGTTGGCGAGCTGCAGGGCGTCTCGTCCTCCGGGTTGCTGCAGGAGGAACAGAGCGACTCTCCGGAGACCTCGGCGAGCCGCAAAGTGCAGCAACGTCTCATGAGGACTGAAATCTGACAAGAAAAAAACATAACACAATCTGATTCAAGTCGAATTTACTTGATAAAAAATAAATAAATCAGTTCTTCCAAGAAAGTCTCTCCAAGAAAGAAAAGCAGCAGATGGAAATACAGTCACACCTTTTTTTGCTCAAATATGCTAAACATTTTTGAAAAATAAAAAGTCTTGGCTGAGGACATCATGTGGAGAAACACACAATGTCTGCTTAAGGTGTAAAAATACTTTGTGGAGACCGAAATGTGTGAAAAAAACACAACAGTTGCTCACAAACACACAATCTGAGTCCATGGTTGTAACATTCTTCAGGTCCGAGAAACATTAAAAAAAAATGTAATAACTTGTTTAAAACATTGACATTCTTTCCAGAAAGTCAGGAACTTTTGAAACATTTCTCAGGAACTCAGGACTCCTTCCAAAATGTTTTCTGCTTCTACAGAAATGTGTTTTTTTTTTTTTCTTTTGAGGAGCTGAACAAGGTTTTCAGGCAGTCAAAAGATTTTCAGGAAACCAGGACCCTTTTCAGGAACCTTTGTAGAACCCCAGGAACTTTTTGTCAGGAACTTGTGAGGACCTTTGGGGTTTTTTTCATTACATCAAGAACTGAAGCTTCCCAGGAACATTTTTTTAAAACCTCAGAACCTTTTCAGGAACTCGGCTTTTTCAGGCAGTCGAGTCTTTCCAGGAACTTTTTTAGAAATCCAGGACCTTTGCCAGGAACTTTTTTAGAAACCCAAGAACTCTCACCCTTTTTTACAAACTGAGGAATCTATAAAATGTTCTTTAGGAAGACAGAATCCTATAAACTGTTATCAGGGCACCAGGAACCGTTTCCGAAACGTGGGAATATCACCTGAGGAACCAGGATCCAAAGAAGCCCTTTCAGAACCTCTGTGTTGGTACAAAAAAAGTTTTAAGGAACCTTGGAGAAGATAAACATTTTTAGAAACCCAGAACCTTTTTACCAGGAGTCTTTTTCAGGAAGCTAGAAAACTAGGAACCTTTTTAGGCTCTCAGAAACCATTTTACAGAAGTTAGAGAGACATTTTTAATGTTAAACCATCCTTTTATTATAGTAAAAAAAAAAGGGGGGGGGGGGGGCGGAGCTTTTTCCAAGATCCAAGGAACATTTTTTAAAAAATCTGGGAATCTTTTCAGGAACTTAGGAACTTCAGCTTCGCAGAAACTTCGAAAAAAGTTTTGTTACAACAGAAATGTTTTAAGAGGCTCATCAGTTTTTCAGGAAGTCAACATTTTTTTTTTTTTTTTTTAGAAACCCGGGACTCTTCAGGACCTTTTTAGAAACCCAGGAACCAGAGCCAATTTTAGATCCTGTGGCACAGTTCTAGTGGCCTTTTCAGTTCCCGTTCCAAAGTCTATATTTTTTCTGCAAGAGCACGCTGTACTAAACACGAAGGACTGGTTTAAACGCAAACGGTAACGAATGTCCAGTCCTTTAAATGTCCATTCTTAAAACCTGCATTTGTAAAAACAGAGGAAGTTATAGATTTATATGGTTCTAGTGACACATCAGTGACAGCAATGCTTAAAAAATGCTCAAAGCGTAAAAGAGCAAAAGAGAAAAATCAATAAAAGAACCAAGCTTTAGAGTTTATTGCTGTGCTGTTAGAGCAGGAACTCGTCCAGGAAATGTGAAGCTCTTGTTCAGGACAGATCCACAACCATCTTGTTCCTCAAAAAGTTCCAAAACCATGATGGAAACGCACACAGTACACTGTTGCTGATATTACACCAACATTCCTGCTACTTCCACAGGTTACTGTAATTACTGCTAGTTAGCATTAGTTAAGAGAGTATTAATTACGATTACTGCACCTCGTAGCGTAAACAGCCTCGGTGTGATTCATTCCCTTCGCCTGTATTCCACACGCAGTGAGAACAGCTGGTGGAAACCCACAAACACAGCAACACGTCTGATAACACAGGGACTCTGCACATTAAGCCCCTCCCACTGACCCTCTGAACATCACAGATCCACCAATTAGAGGGAAGAAAACAGTCATGGCTTTGAGCAGAGCCTCTTTAACCCTGGCGAGGGTCGCCGAAATAAATCATTTACACGTGACGAAAGAAAAATGTTTATTTTAGGACAAGTAAAAGGACACAGTGTGTTCTCAAACTGAATCTGAAAAATTCAGACTGCTGTTTTCTGCAGCAGTGAGACTTATTACTGAGAGACAGATGGACAGACAGACAGACAGAAAAATAAAAATGGGAATAAACAGACAAACAGAGCAGTAGGTGTAAATGGAGAAATAGACAGACAGACAGACTGACAGGCAAACAGAAAAAGACTGACAAAAATAGACAAATAGACGAAAAGAGACAGACACATGGGTAGAGAGACAGACAGGTGGAGAGACGGACAATTAGACAGACAGAGAGACATTTGGAAAGACAGCCAGACAGCGGAATAGATGAAAAAACAGAGCTGGACAGACAGACAGTTGGATTGACAATCAAACAGATAGATAGACGACCAGACACACAGCTGGATAGACGGCAAGACAGACAGTTAGATATATGACCAGACAGACAGCTGGATAAACGACCAGACAGACATCTGGACAGACAGACAGAAGGACAGATCGGTGGCCAAACAGACAAACAGCTGGATATACAGATGGATGGACAGACAGTTGGGCATAAATATTTAGACTAGCAGCAGTTGCACAGACAGACAGTCAGCTGGACAGACAGACAGACAGCTGGATGGACAGACAGACAGACAGTCAGCTGGATGGACAGACAGACAGATGGATAGACAGACAGACAGCTGGATAGACAGACAGACAGACAGCTGGATAGACAGACAGACAGACAGACAGACGGATAGACAGACAGACAGCTGGATAGACAGACAGACAGACAGACAGACAGCTGGATAGACAGACAGACAGACAGACAGCTGGATAGACAGACAGACAGACAGACAGACAGTCAGCTGGATGGACAGACAGACAGACAGCTGGATAGACAGACAGACAGACAGCTGGATAGACAGACAGACAGCTGGATGGACAGACAGACAGGCGGCTGGATAGACAGACAGACAGCTGGATAGACAGACAGAGACAGTAGGAGAGACACAAATAGTTATAAGGAACTTTAGGTAGACAGACGGACAGATGGACAGACAGCTAATCAGAGACACATGGACAGGTAGACAAAAAAGACTGAAATATACAGACAGACAGTTAGATGAATAGAATAAAAGAGACAGAATGGCAGAAAGACAGATATGTAGATAAATATGTAGACCAGCAGAACAGAAAAGCAGACAAACAGACGGGAAGTTAAACATATATACAGACAGAAACAGACAGAAACAGACAGACAGACAGAAACAAACAGACAGACAGAAACAAACAGACAGATCTGATCTTTTATTAACGCTGTAAAACTGCAGTGTTTAAATGAAGCACAGAAACACAAGGGCGACAGAGAGAAATAAAAAATAAACTGTCTATATAAAATAAATAAACAAATCTGAATTAAAAGAAAACACGTCTACGTTAATTACGCTGAGAAGAAGACACTAATGAATTTCCCTGAACACACACACACTCTCTGCGTGTAAGTAACAGAAACACTCTGTGTGTGTGTGTGTGTGTGTGTGTGTGTGTGTGTGATTAAAGTCTACACACAGTGTTTTATACAGAGTGTGTATCAGTTACTGCAGCAGAGACGAAACAGCGAAGAAAAACGATGACAAATTTCATCACATGATGCTCCGCTCACTGCCAGGAAGTTATCTAACGCTCTGGAGCGGATCACTGCAGCGTGCAGCTCACGGTAAAGCCAAAAACAACAGACACGTTACAGCTGGTACACAAACGGGAATAAAAACACACAACACTGAACACATCGCGCCAACATCAGCAACTTCCTGTTTCCTGTTCTATTATAATGAGCTCATTGCTTATGGACCAACAGTCTGAGAGCTCAGAAACACACAAGTCCACAAAATGTCCGTCACTCGTCCCAAATGTGTCGTTTTTCACGATAGTGCACTTCGTTCATTTACACACGTGTCGTTCTCGAGACACAACAGAATAAAACACGACTTCATTCCGCCATCTTGTGGCTAAAACCAGAGACCAACACGAGAACTTAATACACAACCATTTAATTAATAAATAAATAAAAACAATCATATAATTAACAAACTGATCCTCAGGAATATTTATATAAAGTCGTTTTTTTTTTTAGAATGAATGAGAATTCTCAGCATGGCTCGTTTTTACTTAATTAATTATTTATTTTTAAGCTTATTTATAGTTGTAGTTGTGCGTACCTGTGTGTGTGTAGGTGTGTGTTCCTATGGGTGTGTGTGTGTGACTGTGTGTGTGTGCGCATGTGTATGTGTTTGTTGCTGTGTGTGGTTGTGTGTACCTGGGGGGAGTGTGTGTGGTTGTGTGTACCTGCGGGGAGTGTGTGTGTGTGTGTGTAAAACTGTGTGTAGCTGTGCGTACCTGTTGGGAAGTGTGTGCGTACCTGTGTGGGGGTGTATGTGTAAAACAGTATAGTTGTGTGTACCTGTATGTATGTAGGTGTGTGTAGTTGTGCGTACCTGCTGGGAAGTGTGTGTAAAACTCTGTAGTTGTGTGTACCTGTGGGGAGTGCATGTGTAACTATGTGTAGGTGTGTGTACCTGTGTGGGTGCGTGTGTGTAGCTGTGTGGGTGCGTGTGTGTAGCTGTGTGTGTAACTGTTTGTAGTTGTGTGTACCTGTGGGGAGTGCATGTGTAACTATGTGTAGGTGTGTGTACCTGTGTGGGTGCGTGTGTGTAGCTGTGTGGGTGCGTGTGTGTAGCTGTGTGTGTAACTGTTTGTAGTTGTGTGTACCTGTGGGGAGTGTGTGTGTAACTGTGCGTAGTTGTGTGTAGTTGTGTTTACCTGTCGGGGAGTGTGTGTAACAGTGTGTAGGTGTGTGTACCTGTGTGGGTGTGTGTGTAGCTGTGTATAGTTGTGTGTACCTGTGTGTGTGTGGCTGTGTGTAGTTGTGCACCTGTGTGGCTGAGTGTGTGTAGCTGTGTGTAGTTGTGCATACCTGTCGGGGAGTGTGTGTAACAGTGTGTAGGTGTGTGTACCTGTGTGGGTGTGTGTGAAGCTGTGTGTACCTGTCGGGGAGTGTGTATAACAGTGTGTAGGTGTGTGTACCTGTGTGTGTGTGTGTAGCTGTGTATAGTTGTGTGTACCTGTGTGGGTGAGTGTGTAGCTGTGTGTAGTTGTGCGTACCTGTCGGAGAGTGTGTGTAAGTGTATAGTTGTGTGTACCTGCGTGTGTGTGTGTGTGTGAGAGTGTGGCTGTGTGTAGTTGTGTACCTGTGTGGGTGAGTGTGTAGATGTGTGTAGTTGTGCGTACCTGTCGGAGAGTGTGTGTAAGTGTATAGTTGTGTGTACGGCTGTGTGTAGTTGTGTACCTGTGTGGGTGAGTGTGTAGCTGTGTGTAGTTGTGCGTACCTGTCGGAGAGTGTGTGTAAGTGTATAGTTGTGTGTACCTGCGTGTGTGTGTGTGTGTGAGTGTGGATGTGTGTAGTTGTGTACCTGTGTGGGTGAGTGTGTGTAAGTGTATAGTTGTGTGTACGGCTGTGTGTAGTTGTGTACCTGTGTGGGTGAGTGTGTGTAGCTATGCGTAGTTGTGTGTACCTGTTGGGGAGTGTGTGTAACAGTGTGTAGTTGTGTGTACCTGTGTGCGTGTGTGTGTGTGTGTGTGTGTGTGTGTGTGGCTGTGTGTAGTTGTGCGTACCTGTCGGGGAGTGTGTGTAAGTGTATAGTTGTGTGTACGGCTGTGTGTAGTTGTGTACCTGTGTGGGTGAGTGTGTAGCTGTGTGTAGTTGTGCGTACCTGTCGGGGAGTGTGTGTAAGTGTATAGTTGTGTGTACGGCTGTGTGTAGTTGTGTACCTGTGTGGGTGAGTGTGTGTAGCTATGCGTAGTTGTGTGTACCTGTGTGTGTGGCTGTGTGCAGTTGTGCATACCTGTTGGGGAGTATGTGTAACAGTGTGTAGTTGTGTGTACCCGTGTGCGTGTGTGTGTGTGTGCGCGTGCGTGTGTGGCTGTGTGTAGTTGTGCGTACCTGTCGGGGAGTGTGTGTTGATGTCGGGGCCCAGTACACTC
>NC_069716.1:29320474-29325474 GCF_027358585.1 Pangasianodon hypophthalmus
TATATGTAATATTGTTCTTTATATTTTTCCTTATATATATTTTTTAATGTATATATTTTTTCTTTATATTTAATATTTTTCTTTATATTTTTCCTTATATATTTTTAATGTATATATTTTTTTCTTTATATTTAATATTTTTCTTTATATTTTTCCTTATATATTTTTTAATGTATATATTTTTTTCTTTATATTTAATATTTTTCTTTATATTTTTCCTTATATATTTTTTAATGTATATTTTTTTTCTTTATATTTAATATTTTTCTTTATATTTTTCCTTATATATATTTTTTAATGTATATATTTTTTAATGTATATATATTTTTCTTTATATTTAATATTTTTCCTTATATATTTTTTATGTATATATTTTTTCTTTATATTTAATATTTTTCTTTATATTTTTCCTTATATATTTTTTATGTATATATTTTTTCTTTATATTTAATATTTTTCTTTATATTTTTCCTTATATATTTTTTAATGTATATATTTTTTTCTTTATATTTAATATTTTTCTTTATATTTTTCCTTATATATTTTTTAATGTATATATTTTTTTCTTTATATTTAATATTTTTCTTTATATTTTTCCTTATATATATTTTAATGTATATATTTTTCTTTATATTTAATATTTTTCTTTATATTTTTCCTTATATATTTTTTAATGTATATATTTTTTTCTTTATATTTAATATTTTTCTTTATATTTTTCCTTATATATATTTTTAATGTATATATTTTTTTCTTTATATTTAATATTTTTCTTTATATTTTTCCTTATATATTTTTTAATGTATATATTTTTTTCTTTATATTTAATATTTTTCTTTATATTTTTCCTTATATATATTTTTTAATGTATATATTTTTTAATGTATATATATTTTTTTCTTTATATTTAATATTTTTCCTTATATATTTTTTTATGTATATATTTTTTTCTTTATATTTAATATTTTTCTTTATATTTTTCCTTATATATATTTAATGTATATATTTTTTTCTTTATATTTAATATTTTTCTTTATATTTTGCCTTATATTTTTCCTTATATATATATTTTAATGTATATATTTTTTCTTTATATTTAATATTTTCTTTATATTTTTCCTTATATATATTTTTAATGTATATATTTTTTTCTTTATATTTAATATTTTTCTTTATATTTTTCTTTATATTTTTCCTTATATATATATTTTAATGTATATATTTTTCTTTATGTTTAATATTTTTCTATATTTTCTTATTTTACGTCAGAACAGCTGTATAAAGCGTTTCACTGCAAGTCGTACTG
This sequence comes from Pangasianodon hypophthalmus, assembly GCF_027358585.1. NCBI lineage: Eukaryota > Metazoa > Chordata > Actinopteri > Siluriformes > Pangasiidae > Pangasianodon > Pangasianodon hypophthalmus. The sequence goes on from NC_069716.1 coordinate 29,321,781, forward strand.
TGTGTGTTTACGCATGTGACAAATAAAATTTGAATCTGACTTATGATTCCTACACGTTTTGTTCATGAAGATCTTCACAAATGAACACAACTTTTATGGATTTTGACGCCTGAAAACAATCAGGGGAAGTTAAAAGCTAACAGTATAAACGAACTACGCTACAGTCACATGACTTCAACGTCACCACGACGGAGCTTCTGACAACGTTTTCAATCTTTATTTTAAAAACATGTTCACCGATAAGGCTCCACTGCGCTCTTTTTGTGGATGAACGAATCCATGGTGCATTATTTTGGAAAAAATTCCGGTGGTTTGTACGTGTAGTAGACGAGTTTTCCTGTTCGGAGTCATGACGTTTATTGTCCCCAACAACCTCCGTAGTCCAGTTTAGCCACTCGTTAGCAAGTGTTTGTCAAGACACGTAAAAGCTTTAAAAAAAATGAATCACTGATGTATTTTATATCGTAGAATAAAACATGAAAATATCTTGAGCACTTTATAAACCCAGTGAGCAAAACAGGAAGTGAGTACTTACATATAACGGAGCTTGCTTTGGATTTAGCTTCATGGCATCAGTCACTGTAGAGAGACGAACAGCACGTTAGCTGCATGAAACGCTTCGTTCGGAGAAACGATTACATTTTACAGAACTTTATTATTAGCGTTTGGCGTGAGGACAAAACCAAACGACTTCAATAAGTTACAGTGAATTAAATAATAAAGTCTGAATAAAGTTAATTCACAATAACGTGTAATTAGAATTATAGTTACAGTCTGGGGAAAGAAACATATCCACATAAAACACCCTGTTTAACTCAAACGTGTTTTGCTAAGACATTCGCACCGTAAACATCAGACTCCTCAGAACCGCACCATAAACATCGGACTCCTCAGAATCAGACTGTACACGTCAGACTCCTCAGAACCGCACCTTAAACATCAGACTCCTCAGACTGTACACGTCAGACTCCTCAGAACCGCACCGTAAACATCAGACTCCTCAGAATCAGACTGTACACGTCAGACTCCTCAGAACCGCACCATAAACATCGGACTCCTCAGAATCAGACTGTATACGTCAGACTCCTCAGAACCGCACCTTAAACATCAGACTCCTCAGACTGTACATGTCAGACTCCTCAGAACCGCACCATAAACATCAGACTCCTCAGAACCGCACCGTAAACATCAGACTCCTCAGAACCGCACCATAAACATCGGACTCCTCAGAATCAGACTGTACACGTCAGACTCCTCAGAACCGCACCTTAAACATCAGACTCCTCAGACTGTACACGTCAGACTCCTCAGAACCGCACCATAAACATCGGACTCCTCAGAATCAGACTGTACACGTCAGACTCCTCAGAATCGCACCGTAAACGTCAGACTCCTAAGAATCGCACCGTAAACATCAGACTCCTCAGAATCGCACCGTAAACATCAGACTCCTCAGAATCGCACCGTAAACATCAGACTCCTCAGAATCGCACCGTAAACATCAGACTCCTCAGAATCGCACCGTAAACATCAGACTCCTCAGAATCAGACTCCTCAGAATCAGACTCCTCAGAATCAGACTCCTCAGAATCAGACTCCTCAGAATCAGACTCCTCAGAATCAGACTCCTCAGAATCGGACAGTATGCGTCAGACTCCTCAGAATCAGACTCCTCAGAATCACACTGTACACATCAGACTCCTCGAATCTTCTCGTCACAACAGACTCCTCAGAACTGAAATTTACAGGACTGACGTATCAGTGAGAGACAGAACTCTTCACAAACTAAATGCTGTCTAAATATACGACGACCAGGATTTTCCCTTTCCCGAGTTTCAGCCTAAATTCCAGTAAGAGCAAAGATTCTCATCATCCATTACTAGAACAAATCGAGTCCTAACGTCCAAAGAAACCAGAGAATTTAACAGAGAACAGCACATCGAGACTAAGATATAATATAATCAGAAAATATAACGCATGCGTACGCAGTTAGCTTTAACGTTTCACCCTGGACAGATTTCACACAGAAACCTGAGCGACAGTCTGACACAGATATCAGCTCTATTTAAAATACGCTGACCTTTTCTCCGACACGTGAACTTAAATCTAATTAAACACAAGAGCATGAAGCGTACAATACGGTCCTTCACCGCGCAACCCCAATATAGAGCTCGATCGTCATCATGTGACCGTGAGCAGCAACGCAGTGACCTGAAGTGACCTCTTCGCTAAAATAACCAGCGGGACGCCGGGTCACTCAGTTACTCCACAAATCACTGACACACACAGCGTCAGCGTTCGGATGAAGACGTTACAGCAGCTATAAACACTCGTTCCCTCACCTGCGTCTCTTTATTCTCTCTCTTCAAGTTAATAAGACAAAAAAAAAAAAACGCAGCTTTTTACGCATGTTACCGAGAAACCGCAAAGAAGAAGCGTAAACTCCTCTGTCCTGCTGAAAAAGTCGGAAAAGTTAACGTTACAGCTTTACCTCTGACACTGGAGACTCCTTCCATCAATGATACATAAATAAACGTCCCTTCACAGAAAACTTCACCACATCAACGATTATGTTTTAATCTGTTTATTATTAGTGAAGCGTCCCATCGTACGAGTCCCTGTGAATGAGCTGTTACTATAGAAACGACCAATCAGAATCCAGAATTCATCAACGCGGTGGGATAAACTCATTTCAGCTAGCAGTTTGTATGAACAAATATATTTTTTTATTATTATTTTATCTACTTACCCTTGAGTTGTGTTTATATTTAGCATTAATGTTAATGTTACTGAGAATTATTCTGATTTATAAATTCAAATTTATTTGTTTAAAAAGTTAAATTGTAAAATATACAAAATACATTGTAAATATTCTTACATAATCTTTACACATTCTTAAATATTCTTAATTTTGACAAACCTTAATTTCAGTTTTGAGGAAAAATAATGGCGATTATCATTTTTTTAAAAATTATTGTACAAATTCACAATACACTAAAATGTAAAAATTAATAAATACATGAATAATAAAATAGAAAGAAAGAAAGAAAAAAAACAAAGAAACACTCATGGCACTCATTTGAGTTTTTCATTCTGGAGGAAATATATCATATATTCACACACACACACACACACACACACACACACACACACACACACAAATAAATACACTACAATACCCAGAATGCACTGCCACAACCAACAAGAGCATTTTTATGTATTAAGATTTATAAGCTCAGTGAGATTCACTTGGATAAATAAAGTATAAATAATCATCACGCGCAGTGTGTGTGTGTGTGTGTGTGTGTGTGTGTGTGTGTGTGTGTGTGTGTGTGTGTGAAATGTCACAGTTGGCTGCCGAGCATGAAACCCACCTGTTAGCAGGCACAGAGCCTCGCCCTGCTGCGGGGAAAATCTCAGCCAAAAATACACACACAAAAAACAAAAATACACTCGTGCGTGACTCATGCAGCCGCGACGGTGGTGTTTGAGAGCGTTTCTGTTTCTGTCGCTTCCTAATAATCAATAAACATTTGCTTGTTGTTTTTGCTACATGTTTATTTTCTGACTTCTACATTATTGATTCAGGACAAAAACTTTAGATTCCAAACATTAGTTTTCCAGCACAAAGTGAAACGTTACAGAAAAATGTTTGTATGTCAGTAAAGAAAGCAGCAGATTCCATAAGAGACAC
>NC_069716.1:29330474-29355474 GCF_027358585.1 Pangasianodon hypophthalmus
AAAATTACATAACATATTACATAATTACATACTGTAATTATTTTCATTACTGTAAGTACTAAAAACTATTTAGCAAGTAGTTCTAGCAAGCTAGCTAAGTGATTTACGGCTATCTAGCTTTAAAACACTTAATTTATTTACAGTATTATACAATTTAGAAACTGCTAATAGCTAGCTAGTTACGTGTTTAGAACGTTCTGAATCTGCGTACAACTGTAATTAAATAACTTCTATACACTATTTAGCAAATTATTTACAGTAGTATACAATTTAGAAACTGCTATTAGTTAGCTACGTGTTTAGAACATTCCGAAGTTGCATTCTTACTGTAATTAAATAACTTCTATACAAAATTAACTAGCTAGCCAAGCTATTAGCAACTTCCAAAATTGCATGCTACTGTAGTTTAATAACTTCTAAACACTACTTCAGTGGTTCTAGTTCACTAACTAAGAATTTAGCAGCTAGAAAATGTAATTAAATAACTACATCACAATTTAGCAACTGGTTCTAGGTAAGTGTTTAGCACTTTCTGAAAATGACATGCTACTGTAATTATATAACCGCTAAACACTGTTTAATAAGTAGTTCCAGCTAATCAGCTAACTAGCTAGCTAAGTGACGAACAGCTTCCGAAACTGCATGCTACTGTAATTAACTAACTTCTAAACACTATTTAGCAAGTGTTTCAAGCTAGTTAACTAGTTAGTAAGCGATTAGAAGCTTAGAAATCTGCATAAGACTCTTAAATTAAAAGCCTTCTAAATATGAAGTCGAAATAGTGCTTGTGCTATTTTATGAATTAGTATCGGCTAGCTAGCTAATTATGTGTTTTACAAAATTCGAAATACAAACACAACATCTTGAAGTACATGAATTTAATAATCTATTTAATACAGTGTTATGTAAGCAGGTATCACAAAAAAATTAAAATAAACAAATAAAAAGAAATTTTAACCCATCCAGGTTACATTTTTTAGATCTAGCTAGCTAGCTAACACTTAGCTACTGCAATAACAGCTTCGTAGCGCTTGCTCACTTTCTAATATCTTTGGATCAATAAAGTACTTAAAGTATTAGTTTAGCCTTTTTTTTTTTATTTTATAGAGTGATAGAAGCTAGCTAGCTAATCAGTTATTTTTAAAAGAGCTGCTCCTCATTGTAACGCTAGATTAGCTTATTTACGCAACCTTGCTTGGTCACTATGTCATTGTTTCTTTCACCTCAGACAGGATTTAAAAAAAAAAAAAAAACCTCTACAGAGAATTAAAAAAAATTCCAAGCCTCTGTGATCAAAGCGCTGTGCCAGCAGCGATACGGAGAATCCGGAGTCCCGAAAGGAAACGTCTCAACGCTATTAGCTGAAATGAGTCAAGTGGCCCATGAAAGAGCCGTCATTACAGCTCGTTTTCAACACGTACACAGTCTGAGAGCAGAGATAAGCAAACCCCAGACAAAAGAACAAAGACTAAACACTCGCAACCTCCCTACAACCGGGTCGGTTTGTGCCGACATTCGGTCACATGACGCATCACGATATTTTAAACGGATAACGCTAATTATCATAAACCAAAAAATTCCCCAAAAAAAGTTATTCATGCTGAGAAGATAGCAAGCAACAGTTCCCTAGTGTCCAATAAGAACAGAACGGAACCCAACAGGATTAGACCCGTATCTGATCTTACTGGATCGAAGGCGTACCCACGGCAACAAGGGCGGAGCTTACATTAAATCGCAAGTTTAATCGTCTGACATAAGCGTTAGCCATTCTTTTCACGCTTTAAAATCGACGTCATGCTTAAAATCAATAATCACTAGTTTACGTACGCATTAGCTAACCACGATCATTAGCCTGCTAACTGCTAACACTATATCTTTAGCAACAGCGATCAGAGTTTAAAAATAGCTAGCTAAATTACAATAATATAATGAAAAAAAGGAGGTGGTCTCTGTTCCTGTCAGTCATAATTAAGGAGGCGTGGCCTTTGTGTCTGTCAGTCCCAGGGAAGGAGGCGTGGCCTCTGTTCCTATGCGTCCCAGTGAACATGTGGCTTCTTTGTGTCAAATGTAGTGAAGGAGGCGCGGCCTTTGTCTGTTAACGATAGGTAAGGGGGTGTGGCCTCTGTGTCTGTCTATCATAATGAATGAGGCGTGGCCTCTGGATCTGTCAGAGCGAAGGTGTGGCTACTGCCTGTCAATCATAGAGAGAGGGGTGTGGTCTTAGTCTATGTCAATCATAGTGAAGGAGGCGTGGTCTCAGAGCCTGTCAATCATAGTGAAGGAGGTGTGGTCTCATTGTCTGTCAATCATAGTGAAGGAGGCGTGGTCTCATTGTCTGTCAATCATAGTGAAGGAGGCGTGGTCTCATTGTCTGTCAATCATAGTGAAGGAGGCGTGGTCTCATTGTCAATCATAGTGAAGGAGGCGTGGTCTCAGAGTCTGTCAATCATAGTGAAGGAGGCGTGGTCTCATTGTCTGTCTCTCAATCATAATGAAGGAGGCGTGGTCTCAGAGTCTGTCAATCATAGTGAAGGAGGCGTGGTCTCAGAGTCTGTCAATCATAGTAAAGGAGGCGTGGTCTCAGAGTCTGTCAATCATAGTGAAGGAGGCGTGGTCTCATTGTCTCTCAATCATAGTGAAGGAGGCGTGGTCTCAGAGTCTGTCAATCGTAGTGAAGGAGGCGTGGTCTCAGAGTCTGTCAATCATAGTGAAGGAGGCGTGGTCTCATTGTCTCTCAATCATAGTGAAGGAGGCGTGGTCTCAGAGTCTGTCAATCATAGTGAAGGAGGCGTGGTCTCTGTCTGTTAATCTTGCAAAACTATCACACTGAATCGTTAGCTACTTTACATGTGTTTTCATACATCTGATTAACAGACTGCCACTGAAATCACTCGCACTCACACACACTCACACACACTCACACTCACACACACTCACACACACTCACACACACTCACACACACTCACACACACTCACACACACTCACACACACTCACACACCATATAAGGGCTCAGTTATTATAGTACACAGCATAACAATAGTTTATAACTATATATCATTAATAAATAAAAGCATATAAATATGGAAATATCGCTTTGGCTGCAGGAGTGTGTGTGTGTGTGTGTGTGGAGAGGAAACAGTCCAGACACACCTCTCTATTAAACACGCAGATGTTCACACACACAAAGAGCGTTGTGTTCTCCTCCCAGCTCCGTTCACAGGTCACTAAAGGTCAAACGCGTTTGCCCATCAACAGCTGAGCAGTGTGTTAATGTCTGTAACGTAGACGTTGTAACGTAACATGCCTGAGATCTGCGTGATGAAAATAAAAACCATAACGGTTCAACCAATGTGTGTGTGTGTGTGTGTGCGCGCTTAGGTGGGGGCGGTTCAGAGTTTTAAACACACGCTTTTGTGTAAAAGAATCTTAACATCATTTCTATGAAAAAATCTGATTATTTTGAGAAGCATGAGTTTCTCCTCCCACACACACACACACACACACACACACACACACATTTATATTCACACAGCTGCAGCAGAGTTAAAAGCCGACAAAGGAACAATTGTGTCTGCTCAAAGCAAGCACAACACGACTATATAAATTAAATGATGTAATAAATAAATCTGCTATAAAGCCAGGACAGCAGAGAGACGAGCTCACTCCGGCAGGAAGAGAAATGGCTTAACTCTGCAGACGTAGGAACAGACAAAAATTCGTGCATGCACAATAACATGCAAAATGCAACATGGGCATGTAACAGATGTAAATATGCAACATGGGCATGTAACAGATGTAAATATGCAACATGGGCATGCAAATATTAAACTGAACATGCAACATGAGTACGGAACAGAAGTATGCATGACAAAAATCATGCAAAGTGCAACATTAACGTGAACATGCAACATTACTTTTAATATCAGCATGTAACATTAATTTAAACTTTCAACATGCGTCTCTATTATTAACGTGCGTGAGTCTCTAATATTAATGTAAACTTTCAACATGCGTCTCTAATATTAATGTAAACTTTCAGCGCGAGTCTCTAATATTAACTTTCAGTGTGAGTCTCTAATATTAACGTAAACTTTCAACATGCGTCTCTAATATTAACATAAACTTTCAACGTGAGTCTCTAATATTAACGTAAACTTTCAGCGTGAGTCTATAATATTAACGTAAACTTTCAGCGTGAGTCTCTAATATTAATGTAAATTTTTAACATGAGTTTAACATTAACGTAAACTTTCAACATGAGTATGTAATATTAATGTAAACTTTCACCACAAGTCTCTAATATTAATGTAAACTTTCACCACAAGTCTCTAATATTAATGTAAACTTTCAACGTAAACTTTCAACATGATCTCTAATATTAACGTAAACTTTCAGCATGAGTCTCTAATATTAATGTAAACTTTCAACATGCTTCTCTAATATTAACGTAAACTTTCAACGTGAGCCTCTAATATTAACATAAACTTTCAACATGCATCTCTAATATTAATGTAAACTTTCAGCATAAGTCTCTATTATTAATGTAAACTCTCAACATGAGTCTCTAATATTAATGTAAACTTTCAGCATAAGTCTCTATTATTAATGTAAACTCTCAACATGAGTCTCTAATATTAATGTAAACTTTCAACGTAAACTTTCAACGTGAGCCTCTAATATTAACATAAACTTTCAGCATAAGTCTCTAATATTAATGCAAACTCTCGACGTGTGCATGCAACATTAGTGTAAACTTTTAATGAGAATGCAACGTTAAACTTAAAAACACGCGACATGAACTATAACATACAAAACAAACCCACTGTGAAAGCGCAACACAAGAAAACAATAAAAATGACATGCTGTAGAAGGATGCAATGTAAGAAGTTAGTCTGCATTTCAACTGGTGGAGCTTCTGTCTGGAGTGTGTTTCTGCTCTTCCAGAAAAGAGTGGGACATTTCAGAGCTTAGAGCAAGGAAAGAAAAGAAAAACTGAACACTAACATCTGCGGTTTTCCACTGCACTGTGGAAATAAGGGTTTATATCTCAAACACGCACATTAGATCAAATCATCATCTCAGACACGACTAGGCCTGTACCAATAATTACTTATAAAATACAATTGCAAAGACGTCCAGCCCACACAATACCATCGTTATAAATAATTACTCAGCGGGTTTGGACAGAGTTTGTGTTCCCAGGATTAACTCAGTCCCTTTGGGAAGGCAGCCTGAGGACAGCGGTGTTCCGAGGGTCCATATTTCGGAATATCAGTAAAGACAATCCCACAATTCTGTTCTACAGAATTTGATAATCATGACGGAAAAAAATCTGTTTACAAAAGGCTGTGACGTTAACACTCGGCACAGAAAAGGAGGAGAAACAGAGTAATAAATCATTTGTGCGGTTTTCAGTGGAGGAGAACCGAGAAAGAAGAGAAAGAGAGAAAGAGAACGAGAGGAGGGGGAGACGTGTTCGAGAATGTGACAGGATTTCAGCCGTGCAGTCACGCGTGTTGAGAGAGAACACGCTCCAGGAAGCTGCAACACGAGATAAATTTAACATGCACAATGCAAAGTGTCTCTGCTAATACATGCTTAATACATGCTAACACCAAGGACAGTCTCTCAACGATGCTTAGATCCCTGAAAAAACAACAACAACAACAACAACAGCAACAACAACAACAGCACAAAGCTACGGCATGTTCATGTTTTTCGTTCACCCCAAAGTTTTTTGTTGGATTTTCTTTCATAGATCATAAATAACACTTTCGCAAAAGTGCCAACAACAGTAAAAAACTTTACGCAAGAACAAATAAAAAACAGCATGCAGATTGTTTCGAAGACGAGTTCTGACCCGAAACATTTGCACGGAAAACCTTCTGCGAATTCCATTTAAAAACTTAAACAGTAAAAAAAATTATTATTTCCATGTGTCAGGTGATGCCAAAAAATGTTTGGAAAACATTAGAAAACAATTCGTAAACCACAAAAAAAGAAAAAAAAAAAAAACCACAGGAATTAAACTTCATTTTGATTCTAATCCTACGTCACATTAACACTAGCAAGCAACAAGTCTCTCGTGTTATTTATAGTTTGTCGCTTGTAGGCGTGGCCTGAAACAGTAGTAGTTATATGTACACTTTCTAAAGCTAACTAGCTAAACACAAATTAAATGACGCACTAATCAGTGTGAAAATCATGTGTGATTTACGTTACACTACTAGCTTCTTACTAGCCTCGTTATCAGATTGAGATTAGAAAAACAAGCTAACTGTACTAGCTACGTACAATCATCAGAGACACCAACGATCTCTGTTACTTCCTTCCAAGCTTCTTCGTAATGTTTCTATACACATTTAACGAGAGGTTGTGTGTGTGTGTGTGTGTGTGTGTGTGTGTGTGTGTGAACGTAGGAGAACATTTTTTCGGACGTGGTGTGCGAGTAGACATTAAGTACTAAACAGATTTGTTTATAATTTTTGTTAAAAGTGTTTTTCTTCCATCCGTCACTCAGCCTGCGTACGATGACTTTAATGATGCATTTACATTTTAACACTGAATAAAAAACAGAAGCTGGATTTTTCTAGAACAAGTTAAAGATTTTGCAATAAAGGTGTAAATTTTTGGCATCATGTTGCCTGTTTAGCTAACTAGGTTAGCTAGCTAACTAACCAAATCGAGGTGACTAACCCTAACCCTAACCCTAACCCATAGCATTTTGTTGTGCTATTACATACGCATGTAACAAATTTTCTTGCACTTGCCAGGAGGTTAATTATTTGCAGGAGCAACACATGTTGCAAATCACCATGGAAACGTTAACATAGATGCTCACCTTCTGTTTTCATGCATCCAATCGATGCTACAAACTCGTTTTGGTGGCATTTAAGGTACATATTAAGTGTTCATACAGTGTTTCCAGCGATAGTCGTTTATTTATACATCTATAAATACGCCAATATATATTACAATAAAGCGTAAAGTTAGCTAGGTTATCTGTAACACCTGCCTGATCTACGTAGCGTGCTAATCTCATATGATGACAGCTAACATGCTAATATTTAGCTGATTAGTTACTTTCTTTTCCAGTAACTCCTCTTTGAGGTGTAGTATCTGTACATTTTTTTTTGTTTTGTTTTTTTGTTTTTTTTGATAGCCATCGCGCTTTAGAACCAATTCTGATAAGAGCTCTTTAATCAGACACCACGGCCTTTTTTCGTCTGAGTTTTAAAGGAAAAACTATGTGCTAAATGCAGCAGAAAGAGACTCACAGAAACAAACGGGAAAACCAACTTCTCCATCCTGCCAGCAGCCAAAGACCACAGAATGTGGAATGTGTGGAATTGGGATTGAGCTCACAAAGCGAGAGGAGCACGAGTTCGACAGAAAAGCATTAAGAAAACACACAGAGGAAAACTCACTCTCTTTCACACTCTCTCTCTCGCTCTCTCTCAGACTGATGATATATTCCAAAATGTAACACACATACATTACAACACATGCTCACTTTTCCATTTCCGATTATACATCCAGTGGGAATTACAAAGCAGAATCCATTCCCACGGCTAAAGTAATAGTTTTGGTGAAAAATAAAATATACACAACGTCTCATTTATCACAAATAGCTACAACAGCCGATCAGCCACAGACATAATCGGTTTCTGAAGTAAGTTTATTTTCTTTTGTTTTGTACTGGAGCTATCTCGCGCAAAATCATTTCTGAGAAAACACGTCTGCATCTTCTTACACTTATCATCAAAATCAAACTCTGTAACCTAACAAAACAATAGCGTAAAAATAGCGTAGACTGTATTTACATATGAACGATTTAACTGAAAATGGATTTAATTAACACTTCAAAATTCCCATTACAATAGTTATGATGTCATAATTTTGGTAGCTATCTCGTGCGAAATCTTTTCATCCACAAATCTTTTCGTCATCTTCTTACACTCATCATCCTCAAACTCTAATGTAACAAAACAGCGTAAAAAATAGCGTAGAGTGTATTTACATATGTAAGATTTAAGTGAAAATTCATTTAACACTATTTATGATGTCATAAGTTTGGTAGGCGGGGCCTAAGAGGCGCGACTGATGCACGATTCTAGTTGGCCAAGATGGCGGCTCACGTAACGTGATGAATTTTTTTTCATATTTCTGTTTATATACGGAACAACAGCAGACGACAAAAATCATGAAGCCTGTGATTGGTTGGTGCAAAGAAGTATGCCAAATGGCTGACTGATTAACGGCGTCACCTGCAGTTCTGGAGCACTCCTATGCTACATCAAAAAAAAAAATTAAAAAAAAATCATAGAGAGATCCTTTTGTATCGATTTTCATATAAGGACGTGTTTGTTTAACATTTATGGAAGGAGTCTCCAGTGTCAGCGCTTTGTAGGTGATGTTACTGCTTACACTGTTGTAAATAAGAATTTGTTCTTAATGACTTTTCTGCTTAAATTAAAGGTTAAATATAAAAAATGAGCTTGTTAGCTCAAGGCCGTTTCGACATGGCTCAGCCGTAGCGAAGTTCTTTTTGTGTAAAGTCCAAGTTAAATCAGGACTTTTTGGCCAAACTTCCTTAAATGGACATTATTATTTTTCTGTAACTCCAAACCTCAGCATTTTGGTTTCTCCTCTTTATTTAATTGTTACGCTTGTAAATCCAGATTCAGTAAATATCTTGGCGTATTTTTGTGCTTGTTTTTAACTGATTTAGAGTCACTCGATGTTGTTGAGGCTCTCACAGTGGAAGACAGACAGAGAGGTTTGTCCATTTAGACATTAGCGCACAGAGTCAGTTTTCGTAGCTGTTCAGAATATCGATTTGTAAAATAACAAAAGCAAATTTGAAGAAAACAAAAGCAGAGATTGTGAATTTCTCTCATGACCCCTAGTTTGGGAATTCCTGCCTCAGCCTAACCAACATAACGTGTCCTGAACCACATCAGGAAGTCCGTGACATCGCCAGAGATCTGAAAGTGGTCTGGGATTACTTATTAGCCATGTTAGCGTGTCTTGGCTGTCGTTTGAAATAAGTCGGACGTTTCATGTTTGCATAAAGTTCTCCTTTAACCACTCAGCCAACAATCAGAATGACTACAGAAAAGCAAATGTAAATAAGGCTAAATGTAATATTGATACACGACTAACACGCCGAGTTTGCACTGTAATGCAGAGTCCGGTTTATGCTCCTCATTTCCTTTTCTAATACACACACACACACACACACACACACACACACACACACACACACCCCCATCTGTTTTGTGTCCCGACTTAAACCATGAGCCAAGTGTTTCAGCATAAGTGCCTCTCTTCACTAACACACAAAGGCCGCTCTTTCACACACTGAATGAGCCGACAGTGAGAGCGGCGTGGGGGCGGAGCCAGCACGTTTCATTCCAGCTGAGACTGACCATGACATCATCGCAGCCTGACGTATAAACTAACTGTTATAGACTCTGAGTAAACGCTCGCACCGCTAACACTGGCTGAATCTGAAACTTGAAAAGCGGAACGAACCTGTTTCACAGACATTTCATATCACTAAATGTAACTATATATGGATAAAAACTATGATTTGTTGTTTTTTTGTAATTGTTGGCATGTAGCTGGGGTATAAGAGGAATAAATCACTTGACAATGTGTTTTTATAGGAAATTAATCAACAGTAACACTATTTCAACACACCGTCCCCATCACTAACATGTAAATCAAACAAAACTGATTAATTTGTTTAATCTGTGTTTAACTAGTTAGCATTAGAAGATTTATATACAGCTTATAGTAGCTTATATAGCTACTACTGTTTTACATTGGAATTTTTTTTTTTTTTAAATCTGGACAGGCCACGCCCACAAGCGATAACAGTAGCAGTCACTACACCGCCACAAGAGACAAACTACAAGCGACATGACAGACCTTCATTTCAACTTATAACCCTTCAGCCTGAACTACGTTAATATGTTTATTTTTGTGTGACTCCAGCTCTGTGTGTGTGTGTGTGTGTGTGGTCTCATTCAGTCTTTGAGTGTGTTTCTCTGCTGAAGGTCAAGTCCAGTTTATTTATAACACTCAAAATCACAAGCACGTCCCAGTGAGCTTTACAGGCCTCAACACAGAGGTGCTAACATCGCCAAAAAACAGAAATCTCCCACAATAAATCCGCCTACAATGCCACTGTAACCAATCAAACCACAGTTCCCGCCCACAATGCCACTATAACCAATCAAACCACAGTTCCCGCCCACAATGCCACTATAACCAATCAAACTACAGTTCAGGCCCACAATGCCACTGTAACCAATCAAACCACAGTTCCCGCCCACAATGCCACTATAACCAATCAGACCACAGTTCCCACCTCCAGTGCTACTACAACCTCCTAGACATGACGGCCAGTTTGGTGCCTCAAGGCACTAATGCCTAACCTCCTAAACCCCTAACCTCCTAACCCACTAACCCCTAAACTCCTAACCTCCTAACCCACTAACCCCTAAACTCCTAACCCACTAACCCCTATCCCTTAAACCCCTAAACCCCTAACCCCTAAACCCCTAAACTCCTAACCCCCTAACCACTAACCCCTAAACCCCAAACCCCCTAAACCCCTAACCTCCAACCCCTAAACCCCTATCCTCCAACCCCTAACCTCCTAACCTCCAACCCCTAAACCCCTAACCTCCAACCCCTAACCTCCTAACCTCTAAACCCCTAACCTCCAACCCCTAACCTCCAACCCCTAACCTCCAACCCCCTAAACCCTAAACTCCTAACCTCCAACCCCTAACCTCCAACCCCCTAAACCCTAAACTCCTAACCTCCAACCCCTAACTCTCTCTCAGCTAGTCTTATTTTTCTTCTGCTTTCACTGAATCTGAAATATCTGGGACGGAGTTTATCCTCCAGCAAAACCTCACCCTAAACGAAAGTCTTTCGAAAGTTTCCACTATTTCATCCTTCTGAGGAACACAACTGGTAACACTTTCACCATCTCCCAACATTCTAAACACAACAAATCCGAAACGTGTGTGGAAACAATGGAAGATTTACACGAAACCTAAACCTGATCATCGTCCTGCTGAACACCACACATGCAGCTTGTTAAGGAAAACCTGCTGGAGATACGCTGTTAGCGTAGCGACCGAGGCTGTGTGTTCGCGAGTAAATATTGGTTTAAAAGCCATGATACGAGCAAGAACACGTTAAAGAGTAAAGTGTAAAGCTGCTGGAACATACACCTGGAGGCTTTAGCATGTTTGTTAAGAGCATTGAATTGTTTAGAGACAAAAATTAGATGATCAGCTTCAAGTAAAACTACAGGAAGCGTTTCTCCAGCTATGTTCTTTTTTTTTAACTGTCTGATCGTCTAACCAATCAGACCACAGTTCCTGCCCACAATGCCACGGTAACCAATCAGACCATGGTTCCCGCCCACAATGCCAGGATAACCAATCAGACCAAGGTCCTAATGCCACCAAAACCAATAAAAACTTAGCCCCGCCCACAATGCTAACATAAAAAAAAAAGTTCCTGCCCCAATTCCAGCAACCAATCAGATCACATTTCCCGATTTGTTACCACGCATTCCTGCCCACAATGGTGCTAACCAATCACACCACAGTTCCCACCCACAATGCAACTGTAACCAATCAAACCACAGTTCCCGCCCACAACGCCACTGCAACCAATAAAAACTTCGCTCCGGCCACAAGGCCAACATAACAAAAAACAGTTCTTGCCCCAATTCCGGCAACCAATCAGATCACACTTCCCAACCCGTTACCACTATAACCAATCAAACCGCAGTTCCCGCCCACGATGCAACAGTAACCAATCAAACCACAGTTCCCGCCCACGATGCAACAGTAACCAATCAAACCGCAGTTCCCGCCCACGATGCAACAGTAACCAATCAAACCACAGTTCCCGCCCACAATGCCAATCACAATCATTAAATGAAGATCACAGCTCCCTTCCTGGAAAGATTTCCATTTTGTTGTCGCGTTTGAAATTCAATATAAAATGTCACAGTAATAAACAATAAATCAGAACACAGTCCCCGCCCACAATGCCTCTTTAGCCAATCAGAACTCAGATCAAAGAGAATACCATTCAAAGACCCTCTGGAACCTTTTTTTATTCTTATTTCTAAAAGTTAATGAGGAACACCACGTGGAACTAAACACTCCAGCTACAGAGGTACAAGAGAACGATCTAAGAATATAACACACACACACACACACACACACACACACTCTCTCACACACACACACACACACACACACAGCAGTGGTTATGTTTGGATCTGAGCCGTTACATCTCTGGCATGGTTAGAATAGTTTCAGCAGCAGCAGGCCGTTATATCAGTGAGCTGCTCGTTCTCACACAATCATGTTTCTAAAGTTCTAATGAGTCCAAACTACAACCTCGTCAGCGTACACAGAGCTGCTGACAATAAAATCCAGAACCAACAGACTCAAAAACAGTTTTTATGCAAGAGCCATCGTGGCACTAAACACGAACACTTGAACTTGAACGGCAATAACTGTGGATTAACATGGGGCACTGGAAATGTGGTTCTGTATTATCTGTGTATTTTAAGTGTGGGTGTATTTTTAGCTTAGTTTTATAGAGTTTTAGCTTGGCTGCATTTTATTTATTTATTTATTTTTAACAGTATTTTAAGCTATTTGCACTGGCTAAGGATAGCCATCCAATTTCACTGTACTGTACATGTGCATTACAATGATAATAAAAGTCTCTCTCTCTATCTGAACCTCTTTTTTCACCAGTTCACACAAAAATAAAATCAGAAACCTAAAAAACTGTGATGATTTATTAATGTTATGGACTGTAACTCTTCAGTCTGACCATCAGGAACCATCAAGAGCCCTCAGAAACCCTCAGTAGCCTTCAGGAACCATCAGGAATCAACAGGAACCCTCAGCAACCACCAGGAACCCTCAGTAGCCATCAGGAACCACCAGGAACCCTCAGTAGCCATTAGGAACCCTCAGGAACCATCAGGAACCAACGGGAACCCTCAGAAACCAACAGGAACCCTCAGAAACCAACAGGAACCCTCAGAAACCAACAGGAACCATCAGGAATCTACAGGAACCCTCAGTAGCCTTCAAGAACCATCAGTAGCCATTAGGAACCAACAGGAACACTCAGTAACCATCAGGAACCCTCAGGAACCCTCGGGGCATCCACATTTCTACGTGAGCAGGCAGGTCAGCATTCTTCACTCTTACCTGCTCAGGTGTGTCAAAGTAAATGAAAGACTCACTGGGGGGTCCTTGATGAAATTCCTCAGGAAATTATATCATTAAAGGAGCAACACTGTGCTGAAACATTGATCCTCCAAACTTTTGTTGCCTTTTTTGTTTCCTGGAGTCCAAAACTTTTTTTTTTTTTTTTGAAGAAAGGAGTGTTTGCTCCAGTGAAGGCTGTTAGACTGTTTCCTCCACACTGAGCTTGCACTGAGGGAAATGCAGGATAGTAAATCATCTTACCTGATAGATCTTCGTGCCTAAAAGTGGAATCCTGACTTCCTGAAACTCCACCATTCCCCTTTTTTCTCTCTCTTCTTCTCTTCACTCTGTTTGGTGGAAATTAGAGCATGCAACAATCCCGCATTGTTTCCTTTCCTCTGCTTTGAAGTTAACAAACACACCGCAGCAGATGTTTCAGCACAGCAGAGACTGCACTTAAAGATGGTATCCGCAAGATTCCGACTGGCCTTCTGGCCTGAAACACGACAGAAATGTGAAAACAGAGAGAGAAAGAGAGAGAGAGAGAAAGAGAGAGAGAGTGCACGCGCTCCACGCTGCATTAAAACTCTCCACTGCTCTAAATGACTCCATATGGAGCGACGCCGACTCGCCTCGCGCGCCCTCTAGCGCCCAAACCCCGCAACTGCACCGGGAATTCCAGAGAAACACTTGATTTATTTTTTAGTTTTTTCCAAATCAAATAAACTAAAAAAAAAAAAAAAATCAAGAAACCATCTCAAATATGGACTCTCTTTTCATCACGTGACCAAAATCCGACCCCCAAATATGCTCTGTATGCATCAGGTCAGTTTTAAGGAGAATAAAACGTCACTTCCGGCCTACATTTCACCACCGGAAGTCGCTCAAACTATAAATCATCAATATAATAACCATTGTATTTTACTGCAATTCATATATATGTATTAATGACATGTATAAAGTTAATAAACCTGGAACTGGACACAGAAACTAAAAAAAGTCAATATCCATTTATGTGAAACTTAAACACAACCTACAAGTGTGTTTTAAAATGATAAGAATTCATTCCATTTATTACTTGATATACTTTCATGAATATGATTTGTGTGTGTGTGTGTATGTGTGTGTGTGTGTGTAAATGATGAATAAGTTGCAGTACACCTTAAACCGATGAAAATTTAAAGTTTAAACTAGTTTGTTAATCAGGTCTGTTATTATTTCACTACTTTTGAGTTATTTATCAGGCATATTCATTACTTTATTCTAAGAATTGAACATTATAAGAGTTTCTGTAAATGTTAACCATCCTAACCTGGCTTTATTCATTACAGGTGACTCAGTTCAGGTGTGTGTTTGTGTTTCAGTGACATCTAGCGGCCAAACAAGGCATCACAAGTAGCTCCCTTACACTCTCAGACACAAAAGGGTACTAAACTGAGCCATTCCTTGTAAAGTGTAGACCTAGTGTGAATGTTTTACCTAGAAAAGTGTGTGTAGTGTACCTTTAAAGCTTTACCTCAATAAAAGGTCCAATTATTACTACCCCAATACCTGCTATGTCCGTATATGGTATATGTTTATCTGCTGAATACGTGTCACAGTATGTTATGTTTACATTCACAGCAACGTATTATACTGTTATTCTTCTGCACTAGTGTTATATCTGACACTTTCATGCTAGAACTGTGCACTAGTCGGCGCTGCTCCGTCTCTTACTGTGCCTGTTGTACTGTTTTAGTAGTTATTGTACTGTTTTGTGCTGTTTGCATGTGCACTTTATGTAGTAAAGTGTGTAGAGTATCTTGTAGTTGTGTGTGTTGTTTTCTGTAGCACTTTGGTCCTGGAGGAACGTCGTTTCGTTTCACTGTGTACTAACCAGCTGTATATGGCTGAAATGACAATAAAGCCACTTGACCCTTGACACTATATACCTTAATTCCTTTTTAAAGGTCATTAAATCCACATTTCCAGGTGCATGATGCTTGATGATGATGATTAAAGCTACAAAACATGACATTGACAAGGAAAGGTCCCGTTTACATGCAATTTTTTTTCCTGAGAGTGTATTCAGGGACATTTCACACATCTCTGCTCGTTTTTTTGTCCTGCATGATGCTCTTCATCTTCACCATGATGAACTAATCAGCCTACAATAATAATAATAATAATAATAATAATAATAATAATAATAATAATAATAATACACTTGTTTACTGAGTCTTTGTGGGTGTGTTAGAGCAGGAAACACACAGTCGGGAAACACTGGCCTCTTCCTCTCATCAACGTCACGACACATTGCATTATGGGATTGATCCGCTATTTTTATTGTGAACGGAGTAAATAATACAAATTGATATTTTAGACTGAACTCACCACACGTCTGTGTAATTACTCACGATGTTTAATGCTGATTAAAGGTGCGTCGAAAAACTAGAGATATGATATGAAAGTAAAATCAGAGAGGTTTCACAGGCTCTGTTTAATTAATTTTACAGATTCATTTTAATACTGTAATAATTAAACATCATTACAAGAACCTTTTTTCTTCATTATGTTGAGACAAAACTTCAAGACACCGTGAAATAGTTTTATTTTCCTCAAATGGCAGAAACAGGCTTCTGCAAATTTAATACCTGCACTTCAGTCGTATTAATTTACACACTCTCTGCTCCTGAAGTCAAACTTAGATGATAAATTAATCTATTTACATTGACTCCGCCCACTTGCTCCTTAGCGATCTATAGCTAAGCTGTTTGTTTGAATTTACAAACACACAGTCGTATGTATGTGATGTGTAGCTCCACACCGTGGATCCCCCTGGGTCTGATTTTAGACAGAATTAAAGGGGTTCTTGTGGCCATTTTAAAGTTCTGACACTCTCAAACCCTCCTGTAATTTAAAAACTGATAATAATTATAATAACTATAACAAGAATATAGTTTACACTCACGTCCTCTGGATTCACAATGACATTTAGTAATAAAATATGAAAAATATTAGTAGACATCAGAGACTCATTTCAAGTCCTTCATATCGTCCACATGAATCAGATTGGATTTGGATCCTGAATGTCCTTAAAGTGCACATTTTTTTAGCCTTTTAGCGCTCTAACACACCTGACTCCGCTCATAAAGCGCTCAGTAATGACGCTGACGAGTTCAACCAGGTGTGTTTGAGCAGGAAATTCTTTTAAAAGGAATTTCTGAGGATTTGGACGGTGAATGGGACACACTGAAGAAGCGTTAGCTCTAAATATAACTGAAGATCCCTTATGTTCTCGATTTAAACTTTTATTTTTTCAAAAAAGTGCCACCTTGTTGTCTATGGCATCTTCTGTATTATTATTATTATTATTATTATTATTGTTATTATTATTATTATTGAATCTATTTTTTCTTTCAGCTTACTAGATGAAGCACCAATCTGTTCACCCGAGTCCGGTTTACAAACAGCTCTCTCTCTCTCTCTCTCTCTCTCTCTCTCTTTTTCAGTGAGCCAGATCACTAAGAGTCGACTCTTTTGACTCCTAAGGATTATATACATATTTAGGAAAGTGTTCAATGTATAAAACTTTGCATTGTATTTGTTATAAAAACTATCAGATATATGTAAAAAAAAAATAAAGCAATGCACTCCACAATTAAACTGACAAAAAACTTACAGAAAACACTGTGATATTAAAATGAATATTCCTGAATCTTCTGTTTCTGCACTGAACTTTCATTAAAGAAGTAGAATTTATGCAATGAGAGGCATTCAATGCCAAACGACTCAGAGAATTCACTCGGTTTCTTTTTTATTACGGCTGCACTGTGTGAGATTAACAGCATTATGCAATCATTAATAAAGAACACTGATAAGTTTGCACTGAGAACATCCCAGGATCTATTTGTCTTATCCTTATTTACGAAAAAAAAAAAACAGAAAAGTTCAGAAATGTGAGCCTACACTAAAAGATCACTAAAAAGGAGTCGAATCCTAATATTCACTAAAAGATCCAGGGCAAGGAGTCGACTCCTAATGTTCATCTAAAAGATCCAGGGCAAGGAGTTGACTCCTAATGTTCATTAAAAGATCCAGGGCAAGGAGTCGAATCCTAATGTTCACTAAAAGATCCAGGGCAAAGAGTCGACTCCTAATGTTCATCTAAAAGATCCAGGGCAAGGAGTCGACTCCTAATGTTCATCTAAAAGAACCAGGGCAAGGAGTCGACTCCTAACGTTCACTAAAAGATCCAGAGCAAGGAGTCGACTCCTAATGTTCATCTAAAAGATCCAGGGCAAGGAGTCGACTCCTAATGTTCATTAAAAGATCCAGGGCAAGGAGTCGACTCCTAATGTTCATCTAAAAGATCCAGGGCAAGGAGTCGACTCCTAACGTTCACTAAAAGATCCAGAGCAAGGAGTCGACTCCTAATGTTCATCTAAAAGATCCAGGGCAAGGAGTCGACTCCTAATGTTCATCTAAAAGATCCAGGGCAAGGAGTCGACTCCTAATGTTCATCTAAAAGATCCAGGGCAAGGAGTCGACTCCTAATATTCATCTAAAAGAACCAGGGCAAGGAGTCGACTCCTAATGTTCATTAAAAGAACCAGGGCAAGGAGTCGACTCCTAATGTTCATTAAAAGAACCAGGGCAAGGAGTCGACTCCTAATGTTCATCTAAAAGATCAAGGGCAAGGAGTCGACTCCTAATGTTCATCTAAAAGATCTAGGGCAAGGAGTCGACTCCTAATGTTCATTAAAAGATCCAGGGCAAGGAGTCGACTCCTAATGTTCATCTAAAAGAACCAGGGCAAGGAGTTGACTCCTAATGTTCATTAAAAGATCCAGGGCAAGGAGTCGACTCCTAATGTTCATCTAAAAGATCCAGAGCAAGGAGTCGACTCCTAAGATTCACTAAAAGATCCAGAGCGAGGAGTCGACTCCTAATGTTCACTAAAAGATCCAGGGCAAAGAGTCAACTCCTAATGTTCATCTAAAAGATCCAGGGCAAGGAGTCAACTCCTAATGTTCATCTAAAAGAACCAGGGCAAGGAGTCGACTCCTAATGTTCATCTAAAAGAACCAGGGCAAGGAGTCGACTCCTAACGTTCACTAAAAGATCCAGAGCAAGGAGTCGACTCCTAATGTTCATCTAAAAGATCCAGGGCAAGGAGTCGACTCCTAATGTTCATCTAAAAGATCAAGGGCAAGGAGTCGACTCCTAATGCTCACTAAAAGATCCAGAGCGAGGAGTCGACTCCTAATGTTCACTAAAAGATCCAGGGCAAAGAGTCGACTCCTAATGTTCACTAAAAGATCCAGGGCAAAGAGTCGACTCCTAATGTTCATCTAAAAGAACCAGGGCAAAGAGTCGACTCCTAATGTTCATCTAAAAGAACCAGGGCAAGGAGTCGACTCCTAATGTTCACTAAAAGATCCAGGGCAAAGAGTCGACTCCTAATGTTCACTAAAAGATCCAGGGCAAAGAGTCGACTCCTAATGTTCATCTAAAAGAACCAGGGCAAGGAGTCGACTCCTAATGTTCATCTAAAAGATCAAGGGCAAGGAGTTGGAACTCTGTACAAAGTCGTATCGACTCTTTAAATGCTCGTTAGATATGTAGCATGCTAACTAGCTTGCTTGCTAACTTTCCAACACAGCAAACATGATAACTTTCAGCTGGAGGAATAAAACACAATCTGAACACAGACACAATCAAACGATTGTGAAATATTTATCGCTTCTGTTTACATTTTGTAGAGGAAACTGGATCAGATCACAGCTATGCCTTCTGGGAAATTTATGCTATGTAGTGCTAGTGTTGATGCTTGTGGGCGTGGCCTGTCCAGCACTTTTTTAGTTCTGATGCAAATCAGTAGTAGCTATATATACATATAAATATCTTGTGAAGCTAACTAGTTAAACACCATAAATAAACGCACTATTCAGTGTGAGAATCATGTGTGTGATTTACGTGTTATGTGCTCGGCTTCGTACTAGCTTCATTCTCAGATTAGATTAGCAAAGCTAGTTAACCGTACAAGCTACGTTCACTCACCAGAGACACCAACAATCTCTTCTACTTCCTTCCCAGCTTTATTTTTCTTCATACCGTCTCTATAAACATTTAAGGGATCGGTCCGAGGGATCATTCAGGATGATCTCTTGGATTTGTTGCTTCACAGCATCATAGCTAATTTGCATAGAATTGAGAACATCTCATTACGTCACTATTGCTAAAATCATGGATGTTATATATTATATGTTTTTATGGTGGATGAAGACAGCAGAATTTTCCAGAAGCATTACCGATAACGCTCTGTCTCCTTTCAGCGGGTGGTGTATGCGCTCTGTCAGGTCGATAGCGCTGAATTATTTATCTGTTAACAGCGCTCTCTGATGCTCAGTAAAGATTTTACACACTGAACCTCATTACGCTCACACTGTGGATATTTAATAAAACGTAGCTTCCAAAAAAGTCTTACTTATAAAGAACCAAGGGTTTAAGGGTTCTTCCAGAGTCTGAAGACTTGTTAATGGTGAATAGATTAAATTCTTTGTTTTTGTTCAAACTTGTTCAAACTAAGGGTGTACAAACTTATGCAATTAATGGTACTACACTACTTGTATAGCAACATGACAAGCTTGACTTCTGAGAATTTTGTTTTTAAATGTGAATGATTTATCATTAAGAGCTGAGAATGACAAAATGGCGACTAAACAGTGAAAGAGCGCCTCCTAGGTACGGCATGTGCGCCAAATCTTCCAGTAATGCAGCTCAGCCACTGCAGCGCGTCAGCTACCATAGACACACACTAACTCCTCCTCCTTTTATAGGGTGCCATTACTTTTGTCCTGATTGAACAGTGAGTCTTATTTGTCTTAATGTGTGAATTTGTTTTCTGTAAATAAGGATAAGACAACCAGACAGGTTTCCCCAAAGGGAGATCCCTGAGCACAGAGAGCTGTGTGTGTGTGTGTGTCATTTTTTCATAAGTGAGGAAAAGCCTTCTGATTAGCATTCAGACCTTGTACAGACTGCATCAAGAATCTCTCCTTCTCTCTCTCTTTCTCTCTCTCTCACTCTCTGTGTGTGTGTCTCTCTCTCTGTATCTCTCTCTCACTCTCTGTGTGTGTCTCTCTCTCTGCATCTCTCTCTGCATCTCTCTCTCTATCTCTCTCTGTATCTCTCTCTCTATCTCTGCATCTCTCTCTCTGCATCTCTCTCTATCTCTCTGTGTGTCTGTGTGTCTGTGTCTCTGTGTGTGTGTGTCTCTCTCATTCTCTCTCTCTCTCTTTCTCTCTCTTTCTCTCTCTCTCTCTCTCTCTCTCTGTGTGTCTCTGTGTGTGTCTCTCTCTTTCTCTCTCTCTCTCTCTCTCTCTGCATCTTTCCGTTCAATCAGGAGCTAAAAGGAAAACAACAGGGAGCTTCACAGATCTGCAGATAACAGGTACAGATTTTATCTCCATTTAATAGAGTTAATTTCTTCAACAAGTTAGCAAACACACACATACACACACACACACACACACACACACACACACTCGAACACACATGCACATACTCGTAGACTGAATTCTCTGCTGTGCTACACACTGCTGTCTTCTCCCATCAACTGATCATCTAACATTTTTAGATTATAATGAAAAGATGAAAGTGTGTGTGTGAATATGTGGGTGTGTGTAAGACAGTAACTGAAATGCAGCATTAACTCTAACCCCACCCCTCACTCAACCTCCTTACCTCATTCTTCATTCTAACTCCGCCCCTCACTGTATCCCCACCCCTCACATTAACCCCTCCCCCATTCTTCATTCTAACTCCGCCCCCATTCAAAGGCTACCCTCAGTCCTTACTTTACTGAGGGTAGCCTTCACTCTAACCCCACCCCTCACTCTAACTCCACCCCTCACTCTAACCCCTCCCCTCACTCTAACTCCACCCACAAACTAACCCCACCCCTCACTCTAACCCCTCCCCTCACTCTAGCTCCACCCCCAAACTAACCCCACCCCTCACTCTAACTCCACCCCTCACTCTAACCTCTCCCCTCACTCTAACTCCACCCCCACACTAACTCTACCATTCATTCCTCACTCTAACCCCACCCTCACTCTAACTCCACCCCTCAAACTGGCTCCTCCTCTCACCCAAACCCCACCCAACTTACCTCCTAAACACCACCCACCTCAACTCCACCCCTCACTCTAATCCCAGCCTGACCACTCCCTAACCCCTACTCTAACCCCACCTCGACGTTGTATTCTGTGGATTTGTTAACATGAATAATAAGCAAACCATATTACACAGGCTAATCGAATTAGCTTATTAAATCTTGAGAGCTAGCACAGAGTTAGCAGAGTAATAAGCATATTATGGATCGCTAATGTGATGATTGAATTATGATTCAGTTAGCGAGCTTTTATTCTCTGATAGTCACGTAACCCCTTTATGAGCCCATGTTAGCTTCTACTGAGAGGAAATTAAACACATTTTCCTCCAGGACTATCAGGATAAACACGAATCACAGATTACACGATTTAGCATCTGCGTTGTCTTTTATTATCCAGGCTAAAAGCTCCTCCTCGGCCTGCACTTATTCACTGCGTAACTCTCAGCAGGCTTCCTGTTGGTTCTGTGTGTTTATATAAAAAAACAGTGATCGCTCTGCGGAGGAAAACAGCACCGGCTGGAACGAGCTCGCCACGAGACGCCGTCTGTGTAACTCTGCATCTTCCGGGTTCATGCTCTCATTCTGCTGATCAAAGAGCTCTGTAGAAAGATAACCCTCCTACACACACACACACACACACTTGGCATTTCCTCAGCATGCCAGGTTCTCATATTAAGTCTCTTATATGATTCACTTTGGTTTATGAGATTCCTCGCTAAACATATTCATGATTAAAAAAATTAGCGATGCTAATGTATATGGGTTGTAGTTCTCAGTGCACCGTATTCAGAGTAACTCTGACGTAAATGCTATTTAGAAGTTGAGCGAGAGTTACACACGTGGGGGCGGAGTTTGTCTAAAACAGAGGCATGTCTCAGATACGCGTGAGTCTGATCTTGAACTTAAGCGCATGTTTCTTGCGTGATATCGGCATATTCGAGGACAATATTAAACATATAAATATGAAATGATTCATTAATTACTAATTATGACAGAGGACATTATCTTTAGGAGTGAATATTTTGTGGATAAAATGATTGAAGTTAAAGTTTCTCTGTAAGCGTAGCAGATGAGCGCTTGGTCAGCTTATCCTTCACACCGTGGACGTGTTTTCTTTACAGCACAGCGCATCACATCATCACAACACAAACACTGGCTTTATTCTATTCATTCAACAAATCAAAAGCAGCAGATTAAAAGTGGAGTGTTTGTGTTTCAAAGCAGCGGTCTAGATCAGCGGTTCATAATCTTTCTTCGACTCCTAATATATTCTGACTGATCCTTGCGAACCCCCATGTAATACGTAACATATAAATATAAATTATAATGTATATAATGTATAATAACAAAAGAAGTCAACACTACAGGTTTTCATAAACCAACAAGTGCAAATGTACTACATTTTCTGTTCAGTGTTTGATTTGATGCTGCTTTAACTTTAACGGTGATTTTTGTACACTGACATTAACATTTCACGTTAGACACCGACATTTAATTTCAATGTTAAACTTGTTAAAAAAAATGTAAATGAATGAAAATTATCTCACTTCTACTCACGAAAAATCTGGCCACCTGTGAGGTGTGACCTGCATGCAGGTGGTTTTAATAACCTGAACATGAAGCTCAGAAACTAAACTAAAGCGCGTGCATAACCCGACTCTGAATACCAGGAACTTTCCTTGTTAAAATCTTGATATAACTTTTGAACTACAGTCATCTCTGAGTAAGGACCGAGGTTTGTAGTGCAGAACTTTTCCTTCATATTCTCTTCCTCTCTGAATCATCAGTATCATCATTTCATTTTTTTCTTGTTCATTAGATGAATTCAGCAATTAAGGCAATTAAGGTTTTTATGTTAGGAAAGTAATTTGTATTATGGCCCGATTATTAAATGAATCTTTTTAAATTCAGAATATAAACCCTTACATCATCATAATCGCACCCAGACAACTGTTTCCTTCCCGATAATCCCACGCTCTGCTTCAGTATATCCAGGCTCTGGAGTTATTGAGACGAGATCATTTGAAATGCAATGACTCCAGCGCAGACTGACTGACAGGTCAATTGTGAAGATGTCTAAACGAGTTTCTGAAGATCAGACTGAAGCTCCACAGGCTCGCTCTTTCTCTGTTAAACAGCAGAATATCTCACGCTGAGGAGCCACTCCAGACGATTGTTCCTGCAGAACCTCAATACTTCAACATGTCTTGAGAAATCAAGAGTGTGGTGCGGTACAGGTTTCTCAGACTTTCTAAAAATCTAATTTTTTTTTTCCTCTGCAAAAAAGTCTTGCATTTAGGATCACTATGTCACGGTTTCAGAAGAAGAGGAAAGGAAAACGTTTATTTACAGTGAAACACAAAGACTAGGAAACATGAACGAGAAACAGCTAGGCTAAACCACAACATGACCATGGTGTACATACAGAGACAACGACTAAAGACCGACACAGAATGCTATACAGTGCAGGACTTAAATACCTGTGCTAATTAGACAACAGCGTGATTCAGGTGTTCGTGGTCATGTGACATGGTGTGTACAGCGAGCATGTGACATGCAGTGAATTGTGGGTGCTGTAGTCCAGCGCAGTATCTGCACTAACGTGACACACTGGGCCACAAATTTATACGTAAATCATTTTACAGAAGAATTGAAATATTCATAAATAGTCCACTTAGCTGGAAAAATGTTCATATTCACTCCTGAGTTTGCGTAAACTGTCTTCAAACTGTATAACTGTTGATGAGTTCCTGTGATTTTATACACGGATTACGCTGTCACGTTAAAATCACTTACTTATTTCAGTTACACATTAAGATTGTCAAACTCAGTGGCTTCATATTAATGACAAGAAAGAAAAAGATTCCAAAACAAACCCATAAGACAAATAAGACTAGGCATTTATTCAAAAGTAATGGCACCTTATAAAAGGAGGAGGAGTTAGTGTGTGTCTATAATAGCTGAGGCGCTGCAGTGGCTGAGCTGCATTACTGGAAGATTTAGCACACGCTGCGTTTAGGAGGAACTTTTTCAACACTTAGTCATTATTTTGTTGCTTTTTTAAAATGTTTCTCTATGACCATGGCCTTTTATGGTGTTTTGTGGGTGTGGCTAAATGTAAATCAGCTGTGCTGTGGACAAGCTTGGTCATTTACGGCTGATTGACGTTGATGTCAACGTACACACATGAGTACGAAATCAGCACATTTGTAAATTTGTTCATTTTTTAAAAACACTGTCACACAACTTTACTATGTTTAATAAAGCCCTGTGTGTCTACGTTTAGAAAGGTGTACGTTAAAGCCCTGATTTACGACAATCCCAAATAATAAGTGCTAAATTACGAGGTGATAAACTGTGTTTGTGGATGATTTTCAAAGAATAATTGTGTGAATTATTGATGTGTAATGTAATGTAAATTTTTTGTTCACTTTCTCGATGTGTGTGTGTGTGCTATTTGTTTGAGCTCGAGTTCAGATCTCTAAGAGACTTCTGGCAGACAGAAACAAAACCAAGCCATGCTCACATAATTGTGAGTCCAGTATAACGCTGATTAATGGCTGTA
>NC_069716.1:29360474-29400474 GCF_027358585.1 Pangasianodon hypophthalmus
AGTATTTTAAACTAGCCCAATCTGGCAACCCTGTTATTAACTGTCCTGGCCGCTGCTCCTCCCCCCTGAGCATGGGGCAGCGTGATTCCTGCCCTCTGGGCCTCTGTTAGCCTTGTAGCACTTGCAGTTCCCAGTTTTGACCACTAGGTGCGGTAATTATTCTGTGGAGCTAAATGGGCATATGGACAGAGAGCACGCTGCACCACCAATCTAGAAACGTGAGCAAATTAACGAAGAAATCGGCTTGTATCTGTGAAATAGCAACATTTTTATAAACCTTTTTATAAACAGAGGTAATTATTATTTCAGCAGTGTTTAAAATGAATGGAGTTGAGAATGAGGAAGTTATGAAGATTAATATGTGATGAACGGCTGATATAAATGACGGGGCTCTGCAAAACCGCCACGTACGAGCCGCCACTGTACGTGGTTTTCCTATTTCCGACACACACAGATGA
The DNA here is from genome assembly GCF_027358585.1 of Pangasianodon hypophthalmus. Classification (NCBI taxonomy): domain Eukaryota; kingdom Metazoa; phylum Chordata; class Actinopteri; order Siluriformes; family Pangasiidae; genus Pangasianodon; species Pangasianodon hypophthalmus. The sequence continues at coordinate 29,360,933 of NC_069716.1, forward strand.
GGGATGTAACCAAATACGAATACGTTGTTCAGGACAAGCGTGTCGAAATTGTGTTCTAAACAGATACAAATACAGATATGATCACAGATTACAGATTTTTATTTTTTTTTTTAGAAAGGTTCACATGGCATCTAGTTGAGAATAGAGGAGTGCATCGGGACTGGGATCCGGCGGGATGCAAGAAAAAAGTCAGCGGGAAGTTTTTACGTTCATGTTGGTCAGGTATGAAGCTCATGGGACAAAGAAAGGCCACATTCATTAACATGAACATCAGCATTAACATGAACTTAAACAAAAAAACTCTTCCAGTTTAAGCCACGCCCATTTTGGGTTTAAATCCAAATCCAGATACAGATCGTGTCATCGCATTACACCTCTACTTACACACATTAAAGGTGTACAGCCTGATAACGTCTGGGAAATTGAACAGCAGGCACCAGCAGGCTTTAGATGGAGGTAATGGTACAGTCAGAGTCTGCGTTGGTACAGTCCGTGCCTGGTGTTGATTTCCGAGCGATTATACGGCTATACATGCTGATTTACTGCCCACTGAGCAGGTCGTCGTCTCCTCCATTAAAGAGCAGGTCTATAGCAATCCGTTTAGAGAAAGGTTTGTAGTGAGAAGAGAGAGGTGAAGCCCTGCACGTCCAGAACATCCTCCAATTTCACCTCTCAGACTAAATGTACTGAGCTACGACTACTTTATTTATTTATTTATTTATTTATTTATTTATTTATTTATTCAATATGATTTAGCTGATATGTAGGAAGAGTGACCTGTTACTAGATGAGTAGTATTAATAGACATAAATATATTTTTTAATAGTGAACACTGTTTAGGAAAGGCACATTTAATATAAATTATAAATAAATTGAATATCTGACTCGAGGCAAAAAAAAAAAAAAAAACCAGCACTTATGGCACTTAAAAAAAGAGTAGCAATAAATATTTCTGCTTGCTGATTAATTTTTTTAATTTATTGGAATTTAAAAAAATATATATTATTTAATTATTTTGAGATTATTATTATTAGTAGTAGTAAAAATATTTTATTTACATACATATTATGCATAGATTAAAATCTTTTATTTACACTTTTCCAAATCCATAACAGAATTCAGATCAGGAAAACAGTCTTAATACTGAAATTAAATTTTCCATTAAAGGGGAATCTGAGACTTCGACTCGGTGCTGAGGGAAACATCTTCACCGTTAATTCCACTCGATCTGTTCCTAATGGCGTCAATTAATGAGTTAATGAACACTGTGACCATTAAAATGTGCAAATCTCTGAAAATAATGCAGAAATAATTCCGAAAATAATCCTGCTGTAAATTCTGGAACTGTGCGGATAATCGCTACAGTGTATTATGATTAACGGAGCGGAAAAATCCCACTTCGTCTTAATCTTACTTTGGAATTGCAACTCCAATTCCAACATCGCTATTCTAACCTTCTTATTCATATCTCACTTTTCCCACAATCCTGTTTCAGTATTCCTACTCCAACAATTCTATTCAAATATTCCGGTTCCCATTCCCAACAACACCTGTTAAAATATCCCTGCTCTGCCAATCCTAACATTCCACTTCATATATTCCCATTTTTTAGTTTCACTGTTGAAACATCCCAGATTCAAAACTCTTACTTTAGCATTCCTGTTCTCATATCCTTTCTTCATCATTCTTATTAAAATATTCGTTTTTTATTTCCTTCCTAATTTTTTCCTTCTTAATTCCATCATTTTCACATTCCTATTTCTGTCTTTTTTTTCAATATGACTTTTCAAACATGATTGCTTTTTAAAATTATTGTTTTCTTTAGGAATTTTCTGATTTTTGGCATTCCAGTCCTGACATTCCCATACCTGCTTACAGATCACATATATCACCTCCTTTTCTTACTGCATCCCTATTCCAATATCAGTGTTCTATCATTCCTATTAATATACCTCTTCTCCCCACAATCCTATTTCAGTTCTCCTATTTCATCTATCCTGTTCAATATTCCAACATTCCAAATAATCCTATTTGAACATTTTGATTTCATTATAACCTGCTCAGTGGTTGTTGTTCCAGGGTCTCTAGTCCGATGTTCATTCTGATGTAAGTATTACTGCTCGAAACTTCTTTCCAAAAATAATATTTCATGATTCCTTTTCCAAAATATTTCCATCACAACAACTAGACAACAAGACAATTCCTATTCTTCTGTTTTGTCCTGTCAGAGAAAGACTGGAATTCCTACTCAAATATGATTCATTTTTTATTTTTTCCCATTCAAATAAATAGTTTTTCCAAAATTATTTATTCCAATATTCCATTATAGGTCAACATTCCTACAGAATCCTTTTCCCTGGAATGACGCCTAGTCCCTGGAACCTGTTCCCTGTCTTCAGGTTGACTGTGAAGGTTTTCTAGTCTTGACCGGCTTTTCCCGGCTTTCCCCAATCCTACTACACTATTCCTATTCTAGTACTGCTCTTCCGAGATTCCGACATGTTCAAATCGTCTCCGCTACACATTAATGGAATTGGTGTTTTTAACCAATTCAGCATTTCTGTTCTGATATTTTATGGTTTTCCGTGGCCTCCCGGAACATTCTGGAGGAAGAAGCCGTACGTGTTCCTGCTGATCCTCAGTCCTCTCCTCCTGCCTGCAACTTTATGTGTCTGCTGCTGTGGAATGGGTACAGCGAGAATCAATAACAATAAGTTACAGCGAGCAAATTGTGCCAGTGTGTGTTTGAGAGAGAGAGAGGGAGAGTGTGTGTGCGTGTGCGTGTGTGTGTGTGTGTGTGTGTGTCACTGAGCATTGCAGTCAGTATACACAAGCGAGCCCTAGCCAAGTAACAGTCTCCATTCTGGTTAATGGACCTCTCACTTTTTTATTTATCCATCCCATTTGCTCCGTGTGTGTATGTGTGTGTGTGTGTGTGTGTGTGTGTGTGTTTGTGTGTGTGTGTCATTGCCTAGTGATTTCAGACCATTTTATGTTAAACTGATGGATGCTATAACATTTCCAGCCATCTGCAGTATTACTTCACACAAGCAATTTGTTTCAACCACAAATTTCTGGTCTCTCTCCACACCAGCTTTAGACTGAGACAGGGGGCGTGGCCTAAAGTCGGAAGGCGGAGTTATATATATGAGAAATGATTCAGATGATCATATAGTTTACATTTGATTCATATGATTATTAAATCAATAAATCAGAACTTAGCCAAACAATACCTGCTGAGTCAAGTGAATAGTCCTGGTTGTAATTCTCACATTAATCACTGGTTTAATTTAACAAAATGGCTTCCACACTCATTATTCTACAACACATAGAATAGCACTTGATCCAGCGCAGACTGTTATTTTACATTTTATTTATTTTTTTTATATCATGCTCTGACAGTTACTCATGCGCACAAATTAATGAAGCCACGAGACACTAAATCGAGGTCATGAAATCGTATAGTGTGTGTAATAAAATAACACTAGTGTTTGTGTTGTGATGATGTGATGCGCTCTGCTGTAAAGAAAACATGCTCACCGTGTGAAGGATAAACTGACCTAGCACACGTCTTCTACGCTTACAGAGAAACTTTAACTTTAACTTTAACTTCATCAATTTATCCATAAAATATTCACTTTTAAAGCTAAAGATAAGTCTCTGATTAAGATTAAGATGCGTCTCCTTCGCTGTTCCTCTGTGTGGAAAAAACGTCTTGTATTATTAATTAAAAGTGTCATATTTATGTATTTAATATTGGCCTTGAATATTTAATATGATTTCATATTGTAGCTACATCAAACTGTCAGACAGTGGTGCTGGACTTAATCCTGCTCCTCACTCGAGCCGATATCACGCAAGAAATACACGCTTAGAATACGCTTAGATCAGAATAGAGCGTAACTGAGACACGCCTCTGTTTTAGACAAACTCCGCCCCCATATGCGTAACTCGAAGTCGTAACTTCTGAAGTCTGCAGTTACGTCAGAGGTCTGATTTCGGTATTAAATCCTGACTGAGCACTTTATTCTACTCTGAATATGACTCAAAGTGAATAAGAGACCTGGAATGAGCAACAGAAGAGTCTTTATGATTATAGCAGCAGCTATAAAAGACTATTTTAATGATGTATTTTTTTATTGACTAAAATGGTTCAGTACTAATTGATTTAAATTGATGTAGTAATTCATCAATCAAATCAAAACTAAAACTAAAACTAAGAATAACCAAATTATTCAAAAAGGGATAAGACTATAACTAAGATTTTTTTTTTATTATGACTGAATGCTACAAAATGCTTGGACCCAAAACAAGCAAAACAGGAAGCAGACGCTCATTTCCTCAGCCAATCACATCGCAGGCTCTGATCGTTTGTGTTTTTTATCGGCCGCCGCCGTCTCGTCATGGTGGACATGATAATACGAGATGATGGAGGAGGGTTCAGCGTTCTGTTGTAACACACACACACACACACACACACACACACACACAGAGAGAGTTTAATCTAAAGCTTTCAGCAGCGAGTGGACAGAATGAAATTTCCGCAGTATTAAGCAGGATTAAATTGCAGCTGGCCTAAAAAACATCACATCTCTGATTTCCCTCCTGCATTAAAATCTCTCTCTCTCTCTCTCTCTCTCTGTCTTTCTCCTCATATTTCAACTTCTTCTATCATTTTGTTCTTTCGTTTATCAGAGTGCACTTTTTTTTTTTTTTTATTTTGAAGCCCAGGATCGACACTGAGTGATGACCGTCTTTACACACAGCTTTTATAATAATAAAATAATATTGCACCTCATTTTATACTGCACTTTTTCAATGACCTTGAAAATGATAAGCGTAATGATAACCACACACACACACACACACACACACACACACACGTCAACATGACTAAGCAAGTTATAAAGGAAAGACGGGGAACTTGAACTCGAACTGAATCACTTTTCCTCCTGATTCAGAGTCGACTCTTAAAATCTGAGAATCGAATCTGTTTTGCTCGGAAGCGTATTTATTTGTATCTGACGTTTATCAACTTAATTATATTGAAAAATAAATACATTTTAAAGCACTTTATAGCAGAAATATCCACAATAAATGAAAGAAAATGATTCATATTTACTGATTCTATGTTTCATTTGTCAGCTCTGAATCCCATAAATGACAAACAGCAACAAAACAAAACAAAAATGTTTATAGAGAAGATTTAAAGAGGAAATAATCTGCATAAGTGGTAATTTATAACATTATCACATGCAAGCGTATTTCCTGATTTTTGTTTAGCGTGCTAATGTTAGTTGTGAGCAGATCAGAAGCGTCTCAGTATAAAAATATTTATTTCTTTCTTTACACTACAGCACTGTCTGAATACTGAGCTCTGATTGGTCAGATGGTCTGGATTAATTTCCTATAAATGTTAGGAATGGGAGTCGGATACAAGTGCAAGCAATTTATTTTTAAATGAAAAATAAACAATATAAAGACTAGGAGCTTAAACATGAACTATGGCTATGATGCGAGCAACCTAAAGACAAACGCTAGACAAAGAAACAAACAAAAACCCGTCCCAATTCTCCTACTTATACTACGCACTAAAAGTATACACTCTATCTGTGAAGAAAATGTCCATAGTTTTGAGCGTGGAGCAAAAGAGTAGTATGCGAGTACTGGGACGTACTAACGAACACGTCATGTAATGGAGACGTTGTTGCCTAGTTACGCACACCGTCACCGTAAACAACCTCCTCGTCACATTTCAGCTTCTCTTCATTCATTATTCCTGATATGTTTTATACTCTATCTGTCTACGCGTCTCTTCGTCTGACCCTACGAGATAAACACGGTACTCTTTTCACACAACAATAAAAACTCTGCTTAGTGCTTAACATTGAAGTTCTTACACTAAAGTACTGAAGACGTGACACTGACGTTACACTCGCCGCCATGTTTCCTCCTCCCTCACGCAAGGACTTGTGGGTAATATTAGCTGAAAAAGTGTCCACGGATCCACACTTCCGTAAATCTACCGTAAACAGTCGACCATCCAGATACCTTTGGGAAACTCATCCCAACATACTACGATCGATAATTCTAATCTCGGATAATATTTAGGACGGATAGAAGGCGAATTTGAATCGGAGCACAAGAATTAATTAACGGTGCTCATTAGCGAACAGGTGTGTGTGATCACTGGGGTCATGTGATGTGCAGGGGCTGATGGGTAATGTAGTCTTGCACTGATTTTGGCGCTAACATGACAGTTAGACATTATAAGCATAAACTTTATAGACATGTGAACAGTTTAAAAATAGAATTTAACTCTAAACTTTAGTAAAAAAAATTTTGCTTATTTTTTTTTATAATATTTAGATAATATTTTTAATGTTAAAATTTATTTCTGAGCTACTATTCCCTACTTTACTCAACATGTTATATATTTTATTGTAATAATTAATTCTAATCATTTTATGGTTACTTTATTATCATTTTTTAGAATTACAGGATTTATTTCTGTAATAGTATTTCTATTATTTAAATTATTTTCTCTATTTTTTTTTACTTCTTTTATGCTACTTTTTTATTTGTAAAACACTTTCGTATTTTAAAGTACAAAAAGTGCTATATAAAGAAAGTTTATTATTCATATTATATCATTAGTGAGATAACAATATATTTTATAAATGATGAATTTTATTATCAGGATACGCTGCAGTACTGATAAATCATCACGCCGTGTACACATCCACCCTAAAGTTCTTTCTTTAAATAAATAAAGAGCTGCAGCAGAACGTGACCCAGATCCGTGTTGGGAAACCTGCAGTGTGTTTGAGACGGAGCCGTCGAGGGAGCGAGAGCACGCAGCCCAGATACATGAGCAAAGCTCCGAGACAGATGCTAAATAAAACCGAGCGCACAGCACGGAGGAAGAGCTCGAAATAATTCACAATCACGCAGGAAATAAGAAGATAATACGCAAAATACCATAAAGAATTGTGCTCAGTTTATATACGGTCATATATTCAGTGTTTTCCACATGAACAACACACTCTTGTAGTGTTTACATCCATTTAACACATTAGCGGTTCACGCTAACTGTAATCAAAGTGTATTTTTGGTTGATCTGAGTCTTTTTTCAGTAATTTATCAACACATCTGAGGTAAATGTCGACGTTACGGATAATTCCGTCTCATTTCCACTCTCACTATACCTTTACAATGTCACTTTTAAACATTTTATTTGCATGCTAGCAAGATAAATTGTTAGCCTCAGTCAATACCTAGCTTATGTTTATGCTATTCCGAATATTCCGAATTTTCCCCCTAAATTTTTCCCAACAGTTAACTGTAAAGATCGTATAAACACTTTAATCCATAATTATAATCATTTTATTTCAAAATATATTTCTAGAATATATGCACATATTTTAAACTGGCATTATTTTGTCCTATATTTAAAAATATTGAAACAATAATGAAATAATGTATTTTTTTAATTATTGTGAATGTATTATTATATATATATATATATATATTGATAATCATAACTAAATATATTATTTATATCGCAATTTTTTTTTATTTGTAGTTTAAGAAACTACTCTTAACTTATCTTAACTCCTCTTATCTTAACTTACTAATTAAAGAGGAAAGATTCATTAATGATGAATTCATAGATAAATATTGTTTAAAAATATAGTTTAACTTTATATAATGTATTAATTTATTAGTATTTAGGAATGAGCTTATAAAGAGACAGTATTAATTTTATAATAACATTTTTCTCTAATTAATGTATTTTCTGATGTTAGTTAAAAGAACAAATATTTCAGTGTTTAAGTATTTAACTACTGATTATTAAGTTCTATTTTTAAAAAAAATGGTTTTGGACTTTAATGTAATTATGAGCTAAAATTCAGACAAAGCTAACACGATTCCTAACACCAATGCATGTTAAAATGCTGTGTGAAGGCTGATGTGGGCTGTGTGTAGGTGTGTGTGAGTGTGTGTGAGTGTGTGTGTGTGTGAGTGTGTGTGTCCTCCTCCTCTCCTCCTGTCCTCTGTAAAGTTTCTCTTTCTGGAAGTCACACAAGCTTTTGGCAGACGCAATGCAGCCTTCCCACCCACCCACCTACACACACACACACACACACACACACACACACACACACACACACACACACACACAGAGCCAACACAGCGTGGGATCAGCATTGTTCTTCAAACTTCTTCACATCTCCTCTGTTTGTGTAGAGCTTATGCTCATGTAGAAAACTGGCTTCGCATAAACACACACATTCTTCACATTGAGCTGGAGGTTATGAGGAGATCTTTCCTGTCCATTATCACGTTTCTTTTACGGTTTTCCATCATCACTAAAGTATCTGTAGCTGAGCCGTGAGTTTGCCGTCCTCCTATTGGTGGATTTTGTATGAGTGTTGTAGCAGCGCTCACACTCTGAGACTTTAATCACTGATTTCTCCGACACACTGACACACACTTTGCCGTTGATTGGCTCTGGTCACAGTGACACTAAATCGACTGCCGATAACGTGAGCGCATCATATTATGCGTTACAAGACAAACTCATGACCAAAGAATTCTCTTACGATGTGAGATTTTTGGCAACAACATGCAAAAATCAGGCAGAAAATCATAAAGAGTAAAGCCACCATTTTTATTTCAGGATGTATCGAGTGAAAAAAAGAGTTTTAACTCTAATTCAATTCTAATTCCTTGCAAATTAATCAAAAACTCCCTGTAGACTTTTGTGTAATCAATAGTCCAACAGGTCTCACACACACACACACACACACAGTCTTGACCTTCATCTGTCTTTGTTATTGAACGCGGTGAGAAAACACAACACTGCACAAAAACAGCATCAAGAAGGTTTCACGTTTCAGCGTTTCAGTATCGCAGCATCGCAGCGTCGCTGCTCTCTGATAGGACCGTCACAAACTAGAAATTATTTTAAACAACAACAGTTGTTGAGAAAACTAAAAAAACTTGTGGTTTTGGGACGGTTTTCACACGAGTCAGGAGAAAAGAGAAAATGTCTTAACTTCAATCTGTTGCAGAATATTCAGTAGCTAGCTAATAACATGCTAGCTAATTGTCTATGCTAATCAAACAACTAACTAAACAAAGAACTCTAATCAAATGTGACTCTGTAATATTTAATCAAAACTACAGACGTTCACAAAGACTGTCTTTTATTTGTATTTCTTCGTGAAAAGCCGTTATCAGAAATCCGGAGTAGATCATGTATATCTGTAACCTGTAATACAAATTTTGCACGTACGCTTCTCATGTGACATCATAATTTCATTATTTCCACAATTTCACTTCACTCTCTGCCCCGCCCCCTCGGCTCTGGTGCTGTAATCCATTTTCCCGAGTTCTGATCTTTCCAGTGTTTCTGCTCAGAAAAACACAGAAGCCAAGAGCGAGGTCATAACTGCATGGATAATCTATGAATTTGATAAACAACTAATAAAAAAGATCTCATTATTTCTGCTCAATTAGCAAAGATAAACAATAGATACACTATATGACCAAAAGTATGTGCACCCCTGACCATCACATCTATACAAACTGTTACCACAAAGATGGAAGCACACAATTGTACAGAATATCTTTGTGTGCTGTAGCATTACAAGTTCCCTTCACTTGTAGAAGCCCAAACCTGTTCCAGCATGACAACGCCCCTGTGCACAAAGCGAGCTCCATGAAGACATGGTGTGTGAAGGTTGGAGTGGAAGAACTCGAGTGTCCTGCACAGAGCCCTGACCTCAACCCCACTGAACACCTTTGGGATGAACTGGAACACCGACTGAACCCCAGACCTCCTCGACATCCCAACATCAGCGCCTGACCTCACTAATGCTCTTGTAGCTGAATGAACACAAATCCCCACAGCCACGCTCCAACATCTAGTGGAAAGACTTCGCAGAAGAGTGGAGCTCATTATAACAGCAAACACAGGGGAATAAATCTGGAATGAGATGTTCAACAAGCACATATGGGTGTGATGGTCTGGGGTGCACATACTTTTGGTCACATAGTGTATAATGTATATCAATGGTCTTATAAAAATTCTGTCATATAAAATTTGGTTGAAATCAACAGAATTACGTTACAAATCTTAACACCTTTTCACAAATACAGTTTTATCAAGTCTGGTTACCACTGACTGTGTGTGTGCCGCCATTTTGTTTTGACGTCAGGTGTGTTTATGTCAGAAAATGTTGCTCGAGTTGAAACTCAGAACTCTGTGTGAATGAGTGAATGAATGAGTGAATGAATGAATGAATGACCGCTCCTTTGCACTTTTCTCAGTCAGCAGTCGGGTTTTTCTGAGTTCTGAGTACAATGGATTGCAGCATAAAGCCATCCATTTGGCCCCGCCCCTTGCCTCTAATGCCATCCACTTGGCCCCGCCCCTAAACATCAACCACTATAGTAAGATGTCTAAGTCTACATTCATGATGAAGTGAAACCGAGATGTTTTTCACCTCTGAATCTGAAAAAAAAATAGTTTAGAATTCCCTGGTGGTCCTGGGTTTGATTCCTGGGCAGGGATCTAACACCAGCCACTGGGGGGGTTGCCCAAGCCAGGACACTCTCAGCGCTGGTTCCAAGCCCGGATAAAAACGGGAGAGTTGTGTCAGGAAGGGCATCTGGCGTAAAACCTGTGCCAATCAAATATACAGACCAATGATCCGCCATGGTGACCCCTAACAGGAGCAGCTGAAAGAGGAACAACATGTCATGCTGTAAGATCACTAAATACAGGAGGACAGTTGGATAATTAAAAGATTTATTTATTTTGTGCAGGGCTTTAATGGTGAATTTAAAGAGCTTACATTCTGCATCCGCTTGTGAAATAAAAAAATAAATGAAGCACAAACCAAACAAATCTCCTGGGAGGCTTTAAAAGCTACCGGAGAGCTTTTTATATCCACACTGAAGCCAAACAAGCGATAGTTTACTGCAACATTCCTGACATTACACAGCTGAACGCTCTGAGGTGGGACGGAAGAGATTCCGAGTCTGAAAATCTCAAATTCCTTGTTGTATTGAACGCAGCATTAGTTAAGACCTTCAAGGAAAAAAAATAGAAGAAGAGATAGAGGGAAGCTAGAAAGACAAAGATAGATAGATAAAGAGATTTCTCTCCCCTGCTCTCCATCTCTTTCGATTTTTTTTCTCTATGTTAAATAATCACACAGTTTTTCCTCTCCTGTACAAACACATGAAAAGCTCCATCAGCGATTCGTCTCTCGCCTCGTTAGACTTGAAGTGTGTGTCGTTCTGCAGGATGACAGACGGAGGTGTGGGAACGACTAATGCGGATGAATATCATTATCAAACCTTTACTTATTCTCACATCAACTTTTTTCCGTTAGGAGCAGCAGAATCCCGGCCGGACTTGTATATACGGCTCGAATCAATTTCCTCATCAATATTTTGCAGCAGCTGTGGTTCAATTTTTCACACACACAAACACACACACACACATACACACAAACACACACGCACACACACACGCACACACACACACACACTGCCCGGTGGCTTTAGACAAGAATTTAATTAAATTAAGTAACATGAGGGTTTAAGATTCAGGAATCTGGCAACATTCTGGTCAATTTAAATTACTGTTTGCTCAGAACAACAATAATCCGAGTAATCCAGGAGGATCTCATACTACACCACAGCGCTGTTGAGTTCTGGATTGTGATTGGTCAGAAGGTGTTGATTAATTTTCTATAACAGCAGCTCTGACAGTAGCACAGGTTTATATTAATGTGCTCGTTTTAATACGTTATCGTTTCTATAGTAACAGCTGATTCACAGTGACGTGTACAGTAATTTGTTAATATGGTGAAGTTTGCTGTAAGGAGATGTTTATGTAACATTTATGGAAGGAGTCTCCAGTGTCAGCGCTTTGTTACAGTCAGAGGTAAAGCTGTAACTTTAAGTTTTCTGAGTTTACGCTTTCTCACTAACATGACAAGCTGTGGTTTTTTTTGTCTTATTAACTTCAAGAAAGAGAAAAAAGAGAGGCTGGTATGTTTACAGCTGCTATAACGTAAGTGAGAAGGTTCTTATTCGTGTTTCATTAAATCATTGTAATTGTTGGGAAATTTCTGTGGTATAATAGAAATAAAATTCTTAGGAACATGCTGTTATAGAAAAATAATCAATTTCAGGGTGTTAACAGTAACTCCGTTTCATCACATCACCTGGTTATTGATTATTTCCCTATAACGGCACGCCCCCAAGTGTTTTATTTCTTCCTTAAAGATAGGAAAGAGATAATCAATGCCACTGATTGATATTTATTGAATTTAAAATGGTAAGTGCTGATTTTTTTCTCTTACAGGTTTAACATGTCGTCTTGGAGCGATGTGAAAACTCTGAGGTAGTGAAACGCGGAGTTAGCGAACTTTTCACACTGTTCACACTTCCTCTTCATCGGAAAACACACACCCAGCGTCCTCTCAATCAGGCGTGTCCAGGATTACACTTGCTTTGCTGTGAAGTACATTTTTAAAAATGGCTGACCCTTATCAAAACAGCTATCACCACGGTGACGGTTACCAGGCCGAATACCAGGAGGAGGAAGACGCGGCGAGCGATGTCACTGAGGGTCACGATGAGGACGACCAGATGTACGAGGGCGAGTACCAGGGCATCCCACACCCGGATGAGGTCAAAGCGGCGAGGTCAAAGGTCAAAGTTCGTGCTGATCAGGACGAAGATGACGGACTGGCGGAGCAGTACGAGGAGATCATAGAGGACTGCGGACACGGACGCTTCCAGTGGAGTCTGTTCGTGGTGCTCGGCTTGGCGCTGATGGCTGACAGCGTCGAGTGTTTCGTCGTGGCGTTGGCGCTTCCCAGTGCCGAAAAGGACATGTGCATGTCTAATGCGGAGAAAGGCATGTTGGGTAAGTCCTGCATTAATGTCTTAATAATTAGATTGTCAATATTAGGTGTAGCTTTTAGGGTGCAAAAGAAAGAAACGTGTTCGTCTTTTCAGGTGAAAGATTTATTTTTTCTATCCGTTTACTCTTGATATGGGCGGGGCTATATTGTAAGTATGTGACAATCACTTGTGCAAATCAGAATTAGAGATAAAATAAATTATATCTCGCAAATAAAAAATGTATTGAACAAAGGCAAATATACCTAATATTTCTCATTATGAGATTATTAATAATGTCTATATATGGGATATTTTTGTTTTGTTTTATTGACATTAATTTACAACAAAATTGCTAAATTATTCTAAGATAGAATTTATCGTAATCTCAAAACGAGAATTATTATTAATTCAATTTCCTTTAAGATATTTTCACTTGTTAAGATAAGGGTGTTTTTTTTTGTTTTTTTTTTCTTTACAACATTCACAGAAGTTGAAATTAATATGAATGATTTTCTCTCTCACTCAATTAGCATTTTTAGCATTTTGTATACATAATTTTTAGCTCAGTAATTTACATGAGTTCATAGTAACTACTTCTACCTTGTAATTTTTTTAAAGATGAAAAATAGGAAAGCGTCTAGCTGGCTAACACATTATTCTTAGACATTAGCTAGCTTACACTTGCTGTCTACATTTCCAAGTTGCCTAGCAACAGTCTATAGTTCTCCTTCCAATGTCAATAGCATTAAGATTTGGTTAGTCATTGATGCTAAGTTTAATTAAAGTGTCATTTTGGTTCTTCTGAGTCTATTTTGATTAATTTACCAGCAAATCTGAGGTAAATGTTTATGTTCCGTATTGTTCTATATCATTTTCACTATCACTGTGTCTTTACAACGTATATAATAAACTTATTGATGATATGCTAGCTAGCTAATTCATTTGTCTCTGATTATCTAGCTCATCCTTGTGTTGCGTTTTAACAGACTAAAATTCGTAGCAGCCAATGCTAAGAGTAATTAAAGTTTTATTTTGGATGTATGAAGTATTTTCTTAATAATTTACTAACACATCTGAGGTAAATGTTGATGTTCCAGATAATTCTAGCTAGTTTTTACTGTCACTACATCGTTACAAAATCTCGTAAAAGAACTTACCAGTGTGCAGGCTAATTAACTCCTAGCTTGATCTGAATATTTTCTGATTAATTTACCAACATATCTGAGGTAAATGTTGATGTTCTGGATAGTTCTATATCATTTTCTCTGTCACTGTGTCTTCATAATGTGTAATATGACCTTATTGACGATGTGCTAGCTAGCTAATTCATTACCAAGCGTGTTCTTGCGTCCATGCTGGCCAGTTGCTTTGCAACAGTGATTATATTGAGTTTTCCTTCCAATTTCAAAAACACATATTTTACAAATTCCATTTGAAAGCACTAAGATTCAGTTAGTGGTCGATGTTAAGAGTAATTGCAGTGTCATTTTGGCAGTTACAAGTCTTTTCTTTTTAATTTATTAACACATCTGAGGGAAAAATCTTGATGATCCAGATAATTATGTGTCATTTTTACTGTCACTGTATCTTTACAATGTGTGTAGTGAACTTATAGCACCATCAAAAAGCACTAAGAATCCTTAGCCATTGAGGCTAAAGTGTAATTTTGTTCTAAATCTTTTCTAATTAATTTACCAACACATCTGAGGTAAATGTTGATGTTCTGGATAGTTCTGTCTCATTTCACTATAACTATGTCTTTACAATGTGTATAATGAACTTACTGACAACATGCTAGCTAGTCATTATCTAGTTTATCCTTGCATCTGTGCTGCCCAGTTGCCTAGTAACAGTGTTTTCCTTCCAATTACAAAAGCATAAATTACATGTCTGAGGTAAATTTTGATGTTCTGGCTAGTTTTCACTGTCGGCGAATCTTTACAATATCTGTATAATGAATTTGTCAGTGACATGTTAGCTAACTAATTCCTAGCTTATGCTTGCTGTACATCTTTCCAATTGTATAGTCATTTTCCTTCCAATCTCAAAAGACCAACTTGACAAATTCCATTAGAACGGACTAAAATTCATTTAGCAGTCCATGCTACGTGTAACTAGAGTGTGATTTTAGTTGTTCGGAGTTGTTAACACATCTGAGGTAAATGTTGATGTTCCGGATCATTCTGGTTAGTTTCCTTTGTCACTGCATCATATTCACTGTGTGCTAACATACAGCTAACATACTTTTGCTTGCTATCCATACTTTCTAGTTGCCTAGCAACAGTATATAGTGAGTTCACCTTCCACTGTCAAAAGCACAAATTTCCAAGATATTCAGATATATTTAACTAAACTTTATATTGAATATGAAAAAAAGTTTTTATTGGTTTATGAGTTTGATCGCTAAATCCAAACGTATACAGACATTTCTCGCATCCAGAACCTTCTGGACTTTACGGCAGAGTCCATTTCCATAATTACCCCATTACCCTGAGTGAATTTGTGGATTGGGATTGGGCCGAAACACTTGGCAGGCGTTCGTTATTAGCCAGAAGCTACTTAAGCAGAACATAAATAAGGAACGGCTGTCAAATTAGCTAATGGCGCTGAGATTAATCAGGCTGTGTTGCGTACTTGACTTTTTGTCAAGAAAAGTTTTGCTCGGTGGAGAAATTACATTTTTTAATTAAGCGCTTTATTATTAAATTTTTAATTTTCCAACCTAACACGACAGCTTGGTGGAGAAAGTAGAGAAATTACTCAGAGGACTTTGGAGTAAATTAGGAACGATGCAATGACAAAACATGATGAGGCATGCTGTTTCAGGAAAATAATCCACGACAGGGTGGAGTGATGAAACAGAGATACTGTTAACACCCTAAAGTATCTTATTCCTCTTATACCACAGCAATTTACCAACAATTACAAATTTTTAAAATGAATTATGGGATATTTAACGTTATGAAACTGTACCAAAACAAACTAGTTCCTGTTGTCACTTACGTTATAGCAGCTATAAACGTTCCCTCACCAGCCTCTCTTTATTCTCTCTCTTTTTGTTTGTTATTAAGACAAAAAAACAAACTGCAGCTTGTCATGTTACAGAGAAACCGCAAAACGTAAACTCTTTAACTCTGACTGTTACAAAGTGCTGACACTGGAGACTCCTTCCATAAATGTTAAATAATCTTACAATCTCCTTACTTTAAGAAAACTTCACCATATCAGTGATTATTTTTTTAATTGTTTATGTGGTATGAGTCCCTGTGAATGAGCTGTTGCTATAGAAACGATGATGTATTAGGACGAGTGAATTAATATAAACATGCGTTACTGTCGCAGTTTGTCATGTTACCGAGAAACTCTTCTGTCCTGAAGATGTCAGAAAACTTAAAGTTACAGTTTTCCATCTGACTGTTACAAAGTGCTGACACTGGAGACTCCTTCCCTACATCCATTAATATTAATTAAACATCTTCTTACAGAAAACTTCATCATATCAATGAAATTTTAAATCCGTTTAGTGCAAGTCCCTGTGAATGAGCTGTTACTATAGAAACAGTAACGTATTAGGAAGTATTATAGGAGGCGTGACCTAAAGTCTGAACTGTTTTGGATGATAATGTGACGTTAAATTGATAGCTATAGACTTCCATTGCTTGTTAGCTACATTAGCATTGTACCTTCTTAGGCTGACTGACAACATCAGCTGACTCCTAACTCTATTTGTGTGTGTGTGTGTGTGTGTGTGTGTGTGCGCGTGTGTAAACAGCCGAGTCAGCGAAGGCTTCAGCAGATCAATACACTTCCATCTGACCTTGACTCTTGAATCTGATACACAACACCCCTCTATCTTTCTTTTCCTCTTTTTCTCTTTATCCCTCTCTCTCCTTATTTATTTTATGTGCTTCTCCATTTCTTTTTGTCTTTCTTTATCTCTTTCACTCCATGAGTCTCTTTTTCCTTTCTTTCTCTCCCTGAATCTTTCTTTTAATCACTCACACTCACTTTTCCATCCTCTCTCCCTCCTATTCTGCTTCCCTCTCTTTCTTTCATACCATCTGTCCATTCCTTCTCGATCCATTTTTTTCATCTTCCTCTAATTCTGTTCATCTTACTTTTTTACTTACCTTCCTTTCTCTCTTTCTCTCTTCTTCTCTCATTCCTTCTATCACCCACTCTCCCTTTTCTGTGTTCTTTTCTCCACTCTGTTACTTTCTCTCTCCCACCATCAGTCCCTCTCTTCCTCCTTCTATTCATCTTGATGTCGTGACCTGGCAGGAGGGATTAAGAGCGACTGATGTGAGAGAGAGAGAGAGAGGGAGGGAGAGAGAGAGAGAATACAGATGGACATGCTGAGACTGAGAGAGAAAAAAAATCAGTCAGTCCTCCTCCTCTCTGTGGGAGAAATCCTCTCCCTCTCTCTCTCTCTCTCTCTCTCTCTCCCTCTCTCTCTCTCTCTCTCTGCTGCATTAGGATTAATAGTCTCTCGCCCTATCCAGGTTTGTCATTAATCACTGCTGTGAAAAACAACTGATATCAGCATCTATCTATCTATCTATCTATCTATCTATGAATTAAAAATATATTTACATAGCAAAATTTAAATAGTGCTTTCCTTATAATAGTAATAAAAAACCTAGTTTTTTAGAAAGCATTAATCTGTGATTGTGATAATAAAAGAAATAATTCCTCTAAACTCCTGGGAAACAGACGGTTCTTCATATTTACTGCTGTTTCCGGTTGAGTTAAAGCGGCGTGATGGGAACACGGCGAACCTGCAACAGTGCGCTCCGAGCTGTTATGTTTCATAATGACACCTTTTTATAAGAGCTATACAATCTGCAGACGTTCAAAACACGATATCTTGATTTTAACAAAAAAAAAAATATTTAAAGACAACTAAAGTTAGTTCCCAGGTTTCAGGATCACAGAGCGCTTAATGTCTTTAAAGGGGCAGTTTAGGACACAGTATCACTTCCTGTAATCTATAAACATGAACTAAACTACATCGTGTAGTTATTCATGGGGACGGCAATCTTGATCAATTTGGTATGACTCCGCCCCCTCACTCCCAAGGCCCCGCCCCCCACAGTTTAACGACAGAGTTGTTGCTGGAAGTGATGATGATAACTTCTATATTGAATACAAATTCATAAATACGCTATACACCATCTCTAGTATTTTACAAAGGAATGTAATACTGAGGTTATGAAGCTTTTGTTCGTGTAACGAGGACAGTGTGTGCGCTATTTTTTAAACAAAGAGAGAGATTATTCTGTGCCTGGTAATGATGTGTGATCTTGTTGAAGAAATATAAATTGATTTCCCAAAGAATTATATATTTATCTTTGGCTGCTTTGAACTAAATAAGGAAAATGTGCCTCCTAGTGGTAATCTAAAGCCATTGCATCCTGTAATCACTGTTCAATCCAACTGTAATTTAGTTATTCATCATTTATAAAATCTGCATTAGATTTACTAACAGTAGTAATAACACTATTATTTTAATATTGTATAAGAAACAATTCCATTCTGACGTGTTCCTCTCAGATCTCACCATTAAACTTTTCCCTCAGGTCTGATCGTTTTCCTGGGAATGATGTTCGGAGCATTCATTTGGGGAGGAATGGCCGATAAAGTGGGACGACGGAAATGTCTGATCATCGCTCTGACCATCAACTGCATCGCCGCCTTCCTCTCGTCCTTCGCTCAGGGATACGGGTTCTTCATCTTCTTCAGACTCATCTCTGGCTTCGGGTGAGAGAGCGAGAAAGAGAGAGAGAGAGAGAGAGAGAGAGAGAGAGAGGGAAAGAGAGACCAAAAGAGAGGGAGAGAGAGAGAATGTGAGAGAGAGAAAAGCCATTATCCTTTTTTTTACAAGAAGAAGAGAAATGAGAGAGAGAAAAAGAGGGTTTGACATTAAATAGCAACTTCAGTTTATAAATGATTATAAGCAGAAGGAGCTGAAAGGATGTGATGAAACAATGTGCGTGTGTGTGTGTGTGTGTGTGTGTGTGTGCGCTGCAGGATCGGCGGCTCCGTCCCCATCGTGTACTCGTATTTCTCAGAATTTCTGCAGATGGATAAGAGAGGAGAGCACCTCAGCTGGCTCTGTATGTTCTGGATGATAGGTGGAATTTATGCTTCGTTCACTGCCTGGGGCATCATCCCTCACTACGGTACAGTTATTACACATGAATAACGCTCTGTAACACATTAATAACTGTCTATAACACACCTTCCCTCACTACAGTACAGTTATTACACATTAATAACGCTCTGTAACTCATCTTCCCTCACTACGGTACAGTTATTACACATTAATAACGCTCTGTAACACATTAATAACTGTCTATAACACATCATTCTTCACTATAGTGCAAATATTACACCATAACACCTCTTTAGCACATTATCCCTCGCTATAGTGCACTTATTATATATTAATAACACACTATAAAACATCGTCCTCACTATGGTACAGTTGATACACATTAATAACACTCTATAACACATCATTCCTCACCACAGTACAGTCACTGCACATTAATAATGCTCTATAACACATAATCCTCACTATAGTACAGTTATTGCTCTTTAATTATGCTCTATAACACATTAATAATGCTCTATAACACATAATCCTCATTATGGTACAGTTATTGCTCCTTAATTACGCTCTATAACACATTATTAATGCTCTATAACATGGCATTCCTCACTATGGTAGAGGTGGTTCATCATCCCTCACTATAGTACACACGTTACACATTAATAACTCTCTATAACATTAATAATGCTATATAACACATCATCCATCACTGTGGTATAGTTACGTGTGTGTGTTTTCAGGATGGGGTTTCAGTATGGGTTCGGAGTTTCAGTTCCACAGTTGGCGTGTGTTCGTGTTGGTGTGTGCGCTGCCGGCCATCGCCGCTCTCATCGGCCTCACGTTCATGCCCGAGAGTCCACGTTTCCTGCTGGAGGTACAGGGTCAAAGGTCAAAGGTCAAAGGTTATGCGCTGAGATTCAGCCTTACGCACTCAGGACATTGAGAAGAGCAGGGGAAAAAAACAACAGACTTCAACATGGAACAGGACAACCAATCAGCAGAGAGAATGAGTTAACAACACAGGAAGCTGTGACCAAATAAGGAAAGTGAAGGGCAGATAGGGACAGATGTGTCATGTACAGTATATATAAATATAATCATATAAATAAACATATACATAGAATCATATCTCACTTAGGTTAGAAATATAAAATAAAAAAATGAAACAAATTATGTTTAAAACCATGTTCTTATCCACAATGTCCTCCTGTTCTTTCTTTCTTTTTCTTTGCTTTTTCTGAATGAGTTTTTTTTCTGAATCATAGCATTAATTAAAAAAAAACAGTAATTATTCAGTAATTATGTTGGTTCATTTCAGCACGCTAAACACGACGAGGCCTGGATGATCCTGAAGCACGTTCACGACACTAACTGGAGAGCGAAAGGAGAACCGGAGAGAGTGTTCACCGTGAGTGATGTTCTAACAGGAGGGAGCGCAGATCGGGTTTTACGGCTCTGTTTACGGATTTTATTACTTCACTTATTAATCTAAATAAACACTGGAGCTTCTGTTTATTGCACAGGTTTCTCAGATCAAGACCCCAAAGACGCAGGAGGATGAGTTTTTTGAGATTCAGACCTCCACAGGAACGTCTTTCCAGAGATGGGCGGTCCGCACGGTGACTCTTATCAAACTGGTAAACTAATCAACAGTTTTAATTACATACACTCTTGTGTATTTTACACACAGGACATGTTTAATGCTATTTTTCCATCTACAGGTGTTGAAGAACGTCTTGTCCCTCTTAGCTCATGATCTGAGACTCGCTACTCTGCTCATGGCTGTTATTTGGTTTACGATGGCTTTCAGGTGAAAGATGGTTTAAAGAGCGCTCTTTATTCATAGACTTTATTTATCTCAAAGTCAGTGAAAATACCTACCAATTAACAAGCTCCAAAAATAAATAAAAACTTACCACTTATTTGACATACATGCCAATACTTAAAGCATGAAATACATAATAACAAGCAAATAAATGCTAATTATTACAAGTTATCACAAGGAGACAAACACCAGTTAGCATAACTTTTGGTAAATAAATAAATAAATACCAGTTAGCAAAAAAGTCACAACAATTAGCTTGATATTTCAGTAGGATCTCAGTAAATACATACTGTAGCACAGCATAACATATTAGTGATATTAATATCTCAATAAAAGACGTATCATTTAGAGTAATATCCCAAACGGAGATTAGCATCACTCATCTAAACAAATTAAATAAACTCGCAAACTTTACTGAACTGGACTGAATTAACGCTAATTTTAGAATTTTATTAAATAGTTAGTTAGTCGTATTTATTACAGATGCGAACTGCAAAGAAAGCGTGTGTAATGTTGCAGCTTCCACGTTTAACAGTCCTAACATTTGTGTTTGTGCGTTTTAGCTACTACGGATTAGCCGTGTGGTTCCCGGACATGATCAAGCATCTCCAGTACGAGGAGTACGAGTCCAAGGTGAAGACTTTCCCCAGAGAGAGAATCGAAAACTTCCACTTCAACTTCTCACTGGAGAATCAAATCCACCGAGACGGAAAATACATCAACGACAAGTGTGTAGTGTGAATGTAACCGGATACGAATGCGTTATTCAGAATGAACAGGAAGAGCAGGATGTGTGTGTGTGTGTGTGTGTGTGTGTGTATTAATATGAATATTAACATTAACATGATCATTAGCATGAACATGAATATTAAAATAATCGTTAATGCGATCATTCATGTGATCATGAACTTTAACACAAACATTAACATGAACATAAATTTGACGTTAACGAGAACATTAACATTAACACAAACATTAACATGACGATTACATGAACATTAACTCGAGCATTAACATCAACATGAGCGTTAATGCGATCATTCATGTGATCATGGACATTAATATGAACGTGAAGATTAACACAAATGTGAACTTCAACAAGGTGAGCGTTAACATGATCATGAACATGTACATAATCGTTAATGTGACTGTTCATGTGATCATTAACATTAACATCAAGGTTAAACATTAACGTTAATGTTAACATGAACGTGAACATTAACATCAACGTTAACATTAACATTAACATTAACATTAATATCAAAATTAACATTAACATTAACATTAACATCAACGTTAACATCAACATTAACATTAACATCAACGTTAACATCAACGTTAACATCAACATTAACATTAACATCAACATTAACATCAACATTAACATTAACATTAACATCAACGTTAACATCAACGTTAACATCAACATTAACATTAACATTAACATCAACGTTAACATCAACATTAACATCAACGTTAACATCAACGTTAACATCAACATTAACACTAACGTTAACATCAACATTAATATCAACATTAACATTAACATCAACGTTAACATTAACATTAACATCAACATCAACGTCAACACTAACATCAACATTAACATCAACATCAACGTCAACACTAACGTTAACATCAACATTAACATTAACATTAACATCAACGTCAACACTAACGTTAACATCAACATCAACATTAACATTAACATTAACATGAGTGTTCAGTGCTGTATGATGCCTTTACAGCATTCATTCATTCTTCTTTAGTAACTGCCTGGTCAGCGACGCAGTGACTAACTTCAGCTGCTAGTTTGTATATATTTTGGGAAATAGTTCATATTTAATTAAAAAAGCTTTCAATTTAGGCCACACCCACTTTTGGTGTAACTCCGAATACAGATGCAGATAGTGTCACTGTGTTACTCCTCTAGTGTGTAAGTGTGTTATTACATCATGATCTCTCGCTCAGGTTTATCGGCATCGAGATGAAGTCGGTAAAGTTTGAGGACTCGCTCTTTGAGGACTGTTATTTTGAGGACATCAGGTCTATAGACACGTATTTTGAAAACTGCACCTTTAGATCCACCACCTTCTACAACACCAGTGAGTGGTAATTATGCGTATTAATTAAACATGTGAAGTGTGAGGAGCACTCGATTAAATTTACAGTGCTGTGTGAGCTTCTGATCTCAGACCTGTAGGTGAAAGGTTTGTGTATTTTTCCTCAGATCTGTACAAGGAGAACTTCATTGACTGTACGATGGAAAACACGACCTTCCACCACCCCAAAACGGGCTGCCATCTAAACGTCGAGGAGGAGAACGACGTCCTCATTTACTTGGTCAGCTTTTTGGGAAGTCTGGCTGTGCTTCCTGGGAATATCATATCAGCGCTGTTCATGGATAAGATCGGGAGAATTAAAATGATCGGTGAGATGACGTAAAATATCAAATTTACAGCGAATAATGCAGTTTTCCATATATCACTGAATCTTTTGCTTACAGCTTCTTTATCCCTCTGTTGAGTCCTGGACTGTGATTGGTCAAAAAGTGTTGATTCATTTTCTATAACAGCAGCTCTGATTTATATTAATGCACTTGTTTCTATAGCAACAGCGCATTCACAGGGACTCGTACCACATAAACGATTAAAAAATCCTCGCTGTTATGGTGAATTTTTTTTTACGTAAGGAAATTATAAGTTTATGAGTAACATTTACGGAAGGAGTCTCCAGTGTCAGCACTCTGTAACAGTCAGAGGTAAAGAGTTTACGTTTTGCGGTTTCTCGGTAACATGACAAGCTGAGTTTTGTTTTTTTGTCTTATTAACTTAAATAGAGAGAATAAAGAGAGGCTGGTGAGGGAAAGACTGTTTATAGCTGCTATAACATAAGTGACAACAGGAACTAACTTGTTTTGCAGTGTTAAACGGATAAAAAGTAAATGTTGTTTTCTAATAATCTGAAATGTTTTCTCTGCCAGACAAATGCCAGGCTAATCGTGTTTTAAACATCACCTTCGTTGTATTTGTGTGTTTTCTGTGTGCAGGAGGCTCCATGCTCATCTCTGCCGGCTGCACCTTCTTCCTCTTTCTGAGTTACAGTCAGGCGGCCATCATCGCCTTGCAGTGTCTGTTCTGCGGCGTCAGCGTAGCGGCGTGGAACGGCATCGAGGTCATCACCGTGGAGATTTACCCCGCCTCTAAAAGGTATAGCATAAGTCAAAACCCTTTTCCATGCTCCTGTACTCTATCAACACGGCATAACATCTTGGTAAATAATACTAATTAGCAGAACAAGTCCACCAGCTGCATGTGTCATTTATATTAAAGCAAGCTTGGGTTTGAGAAAAGGTCAGTTTATACTTCACACATGACTTTATGTGTGCATGGAGAAGCAGCAGCAGCGCAAGTGGCATTGTTCACACACTCGCTTTTTGTGTCTTATGTACATCTGGAAGATTAAAAGCAACATTCCCTAAATGGCTCATCAGAACCAAAACTTCCACAAGTATCAGGTTTCCAAGTCGAAATGTAAAATGTTTAGCGGTTTCTTGCACAGCGAAATTAAAAAGGCGGACGAGCTACGTTTGACTAAAACTTCCTACTGTCGTCGTGATTGCTGTCATGAGCTGCGTCTCAAATCGAAAACTCTGACCTTACAGACAAAAGTATTTACTAATCTAGAAAATCCAGAAGACTGGTTCACAAAACAGAGCTCTTGGTATGTATAAAGTGTAAAGTCATGAGAGGTTTTTAGAATTCAAACATTAACTATAATAAGAAAACCAGTTAGTGTAGAATAGTACGTATGTGATTTGTGACACAATGCTGGTTTGTTTATTTAATTGTGGACACAGTGTCACATAGTGCTGTAATTCTCCCACTATTTACGCTGGTATTGCACCACACAAAGCGTTCATTTCTGAGGACGTACACAAGCGACGCTCCAAACAGCGACAGCCATCTTGTATACACGTGGTATTATAAATACGTATAATTCAGACTAAAGGCTACGTTCTAATCAAAGAAAAAACACAACCAAGATTTTATTTGATCAGTTATTAAACATTTTACCGAAGCCATTAAACCCTCTTTTTCCTCCCCCTTGCCTTGTCCTTACAGAGCCACAGCATTCGGTGTCCTAAACGCAGTGTGTAAACTGGCGGCCATCTTGGGCAGTTCCATCTTTGCCTCATTTGTGGGCATCACTAAAGTCATTCCCATCCTCCTGTCCTGTGCTGCACTGGTGTGTGGAGGACTGCTGGCTCTGAAACTGCCTGAAACCAGAGAGAAAGTTCTGCTGTGATGGGAAAACAACACACACACACACACACACACATATACACAAGAGGCTGAAACAGTAGTTGACGTGCTAACTAGAAATGTTATTAGACAGACACAATATCCTACTATATTATCAATAAACTCACAAAAAAATGTCCAGAGACCAAAAACGAGTGTTTACAACTTTACTCCCGGTGTCCAAGAGCATCTCAGTAGATTTAATCACAATAGAAATAATCATCAGGTTAAATAACAAACAGCACCTCAAACTAATTATTTACATGAACACATTTTTACTTCAGCTTGTCACGCTCAGACTCCAAATGAAACAGTAATAAACCTGTAAGGATGTTTTTTCATAGCACAAAGTACTGAAAATTTTGGCACCAGAAAGAATATAGGACCTCATGCAGGAGCTCAGGGGGCGGGGCTAACAGCACTGTTTGTATCTGATTGGTTACACCGCATAACCTCAGTAATAGTTTTTTTGTCTCTCTTTGCAATTTTTTCCCTCCATATACTCATCAAAACTTTAATTTACTTATATATCAGTGTTTAAAAATGTGTGCAATTATTACATCATTGATGTTCTTATAATCACAGGGAAAAAAAAATAATTTTAAGTTTTTAATTATTTGTCTAACAATTAATCATCAGCTAAAATTTTCATGCTGATGCAGTACAAATAAACAAAAATACCTGAAGGCATTTTTTAACCAATCAGAGAGAGGAACAGAGTTAATCCGAGCCCTTCTGTCACGCTGGAGTTAACGCTGGCGTCGCCGTGCCGTAACGAGGATGCGGTCGCTTTTACCGTCGTCATGGTGACCGTTTACGTTTCCTCTCAAACTGAACCAGAGCCGCGTGTCCTGTTGGTTCTTGTTAGTTAAAGGTGCAGTGAAAAAACACCCACTAATCCCCCAAAGACTAAAAATCACAACATAAAATCAGAATAACAGAATAACAACATCATGCACCTTCACTCACGCCTGCTGTAAACGAGAAGAAAGCCTCTAGAGCCGATTATAAAATATAGATTTCAGGTATCTCTGACTCACTTCACTTTTCATTTATTCCACATGCACTATATGCGTTAATGTTTCCCCTTTTGTGAGCTTTGTTCATGATCCTGATGTTCTTTTGATTTCCTGAAGCTTAAGACTGAATTTTCCACCATGTGTGTTAGATTTGATGAGGAGTGTACGCTTTGAGCTGTATTATGTCTCTCTGTGTTCACACCGGTGGCGACGTAACAAGACAGAAGGTGGAGCAACTGTCAAAAAAGTGGGAAAAGTGGGCGGGGAATAAGTGGAATTTAACAGGTGTGGTGACGCAGCAGGAGTGACGGATGGCGATATGCTTCTCTTCACCCCGCTGCTATGAAACTTTATCCATTTTTGATCCATATTCATTTCCAGTCCCTGAGACTCGCTCTACTGCTACAAGCTTTTCTGATTTACGTAAAACAGACCAGTTTTGATGTAAATAGATGGCAGCAGTTGCGAAGAGCAGGGATGCACTCTTCATAATTGGTATCTTTAGCCAGAAAATAACATCTAAAGCCCTGGGCGTATTTCGTGCAGAGATGACGTTCAGCTAAAAGCTTCAACATGACTTAATCATGGTGCAAATGGACGTCACGCAAATGGCAGCATACGATTGGTCGTTAAAAATGAGTCACTCCAACATGCATGACTTTGAGGAGTGGCGATATTTTTCCTGTAATCATCGATGTCACAATTCCACCTCTCAGGCTCCGAGCTCAATGAACACTCTGTATTTTATTGAACCGGGTCTTGTCTCCGCCCCTGATCTGTCATTGGTCTATTTCCAGATGTCCTCTGATCTTCTGATCATGGATTATCCTGTTTTAATGTTCCGATCTGTGTTTTGGCTACGAAAAATACAATTCATGGATTTCCCAAAATGAATCATGCTGATTTCACACACTTGCGTCCTCCTTCCATTCACCACACACTGTTGAAAATCGTCATGAAATTTTAACAGCGCCACCTGCAGCACTGGAGCACTCGTACATGAAAACTGATATGAAACCGCAGAAGGTATACGAGCTTGTATGTTCATGACGGTGATTGTGTCTTCACACAAGACGCACAGACGTCGTCTCCACACTCAGTATGCTGAGAACTTAACTTGTGGACAACCTGTGAAAAAAATATCTGCTTTTTCGGAGGAGAAATGGGTTTTTACGTATGTTCTGTAGCTAGCTACATCATTTATGCGCTCATATCGCACTAGCCAGGCGCTAGGAGTGAAACCATGGCAACCACTCATAAAATAACCAGCACATAACAATTTGAGATGAAAAATGGCCGCCGGAGTGAACACAGTGTAAAGCTCGACACTCACCACAGAACCTCCAAAGACATAAATACAGATGTTAAAATCGTAACTACTGGGCTGGATTTGGCTTTGTGTGTGTTCTGTGTCGCTGTAAATAATAATCGATTGGATATACGATGCTGTACAGAGTGTGTGTGAAGGCTTGAACGTCTCGTATTAGTAAGTCTGGACTGTGAAGCAAGTTTAGGCCAAAAATTAAATGTAGTTTGCATGATAAACTGGAGGCTATAAGCTTCCATTACTTGCTACATTAGCATCAGCTCCAGAAGTTACTAAAGAAGCGAACTTCACACACCAAACACACGTCAGCTTCATCACATCTGAAAAAAGAGGGATGCTAATTTAAGTTGTTGTTAATTTTTTAGCAGATTTGCTAAAAAAAAAAAACATGAGACATCGAATGCTATAAAATAATTTTTAAGGTCACACTGATCGTCATAAACTGATCGCAGTTTCTTATTTATAACCAATTCTGCACTGTACTCTTACACTCTTAAAGGAAGGACAGAAATGCTAATGCTAACAGTGACTGAAAGCGAACAGCCTTAGCATGTTTGTTCGATGCTAAACAATAAACAATCTTCAGTCAACATTTACAAAAATCACTTTTGCTCTGTAGTGCATTAAGTTCATTTTTCTGGATCGGTTTTGCAGTTAAAACGTCTAACGTTAGATCACCTTTCTGCTACGCCATTAGCCTTTTTAGCAAAACACTAGCAAATGTAGAACCTGACACATGCTAACACCTCACTATGGTGGTTATTTAAGGTTTGGAGTGTTTATAAGGTTTTATTCTTGGTGTGTGAGGGGTGTGTTTAGTGTTTCTGTGTATTTCAGGCTGTATTTACGTAGACCGCTAATCTGATATGCTAATCGCTAATTAGCATGATTAGCTTTACTACAATAGAGCAACACACACCACAGTTTTGAACGCAGCACTAATTTGCTTTATAAAATGTGTCATAATCTGACTCTGAAGCTTTAACATTAAAACTAAATACGAATTTTATAAATCAAGCTTTAAATCTCAAATCTGCAGCTTTGTGTTCGATAATCAATAAAAATGATTATTTAATTTAACAGCTATAGCAAAAAAAAAAACAAAAAAAAAACAGTGATTTGGATAAATCTGTTGTAAAGGAACTGGTGTGTGAATAATAACGTGTTTTATAACGTGTGAAAAACGTGTGTTTTGTTATTTCGTGTTCGTGTCATTGTGTAAAGAAAAGCCATAACTATCTGCTTGTCTTTATTTTCTTTTGTTTTTGTGTCTGACTGGAATGGATTAATTATTTCAGTGTCTTGTCTGTTTTATTTTATTTTAGTTTATTTTATTTTGTGAGTATAAAAT
This sequence comes from Pangasianodon hypophthalmus, assembly GCF_027358585.1. NCBI lineage: Eukaryota > Metazoa > Chordata > Actinopteri > Siluriformes > Pangasiidae > Pangasianodon > Pangasianodon hypophthalmus. The sequence continues at coordinate 29,389,807 of NC_069716.1, forward strand.
TAAATACATTTATTCACGTGCTCTAAGGTGTGTGAGTTTGTCTCATTACCTGTAAAACCTTTAAAAAAAAAACAGGAAGTACCTTGAAAATAAAAATAAAAAAGCAAAACAACATTAAAGATGAATTTCAGATATTATGTACGGAGACGTGAGAATTAGTTACAGGAATTTCGACTCTTTTCAGTGAGTCAACTCTCAATATGTGAGTCGAATCCATAAGAGTCGATTCTTTTGGCTTTCAAATGATTCATTGGCATTTTTATTTTATTTATTTATTTTTTTTAAACTGTCCCAAGTCGTCACTCTTTGCCTGTCCATCATTTAGACTATTCAGTGAATTGCATTATATAATTATATACTTGCTGAGTCTGTTATTTTTTTTATTTCAGGTATTTTGACTCAGGTGTGTCTGTATTTGCTTTCCCTCATTCAACTATTTCATATTATTCTGCATATTAAAAACACATAGCAAGTGATTTTTATTTAAAAACACTGATTTTTCTTTCTGCTTCTCCAACTCTCAACCTGTTTTCACTGACCCCGCCCTCTTACAGTTCATTTTAATATTAATAATTCATGTTTTGTGTGTTTGGGAAACAATTAAAGGATTTATTTGTCACTTTGCAGCAGGAATAAAACATTTCTCTAGATTTATAACCCAGCCACTCTACAAAGCGTGTACGAAATTATGTTTGGAGATTTAGGAAACATGTAGAAAAAAAGTTTTCTGGTCTGATGAAACCTTGGCACGAAGTCAGAAATCCAACAACCATCCATGCTGTGAAGCATGGTGGTGGTAGCATCACGATGTGCAGATGCTTCTCATCAGCAGGGACTGAGAAACTGGTCAGGGTTGAGGGTGAGATGGATGTGTGTATCGGTGATTTTAAAAGGCGTATAAAAACAAGGAATTCCACAGATTCCACATGTTGCTGAAATTCTTAATAATATTATAAAAATGGGGGAAAAAAACTAAATTTTCACAATAAACAACTTTTGTTTAAAAAGAATCTGTTTAGTAATGGATCATCGTGCAATATCAGCAATCGTGTTGTCCAATTTATTTTAAAAATAAAAAGTACATTTTAAAAAGTATTATGTTAAAGATAATAATACATACACAAATGAAATAAAATATTTGTTTTTATTTTAAATAGATTCAGAATAGAGAGAGCATTCAGTCAGCAGGAATGACTTCCTGTATCACTTCCTGTTACATCATGGTTATATATAAACACGATCTTCTGGATGGTGCTCGTCTGTTTTTGGACGCTGCTCTCCTCCGGATGTGTTTATCCAGTGGTTAGATGTCACACACTCGTGTTTCTTGTCTGTCGGCTTGTTTTTTCGTTCACACTCACGGTGTTAAATATTCCCCGTGACACAGAGTAGAAAAAAAACACCAGTTCCCATGGGAATGCTGAACTGCGCTGTCTTTTTTCCACCATCCTTTAAAAAAAACTAGTCTATCTCTAAATGTCTGCTACAAGACTCCATGAAGGTTCTGTAATGATCAGTTATCAGTCCTGTACGGTGTGTTCTGATTGACTGAGAGCAGAAAGAACGATAATACGGGCTGTTATAAAGAGGGGTGTACTAATTAAATTAATATCAGGGTTAGTGACTGAATTAAATGTCTAATGTTATTGCAATTTTTTAAAAAAAACATTCGAAATCAGGAAATTCAGGATATTTGATTGTGTGATCAGAGCTAATGTAATTAATTTAATTAGATTAATACAATTTTACTTATACTTTTTAACCGTTTATAGTTGCGTTTAATGTTATGGAATACCTGTGAAACTGTCCTGAAGACTATAACATCAATAAAGTTTTTTTTTTTTTTTTTGGAAAAGTACAATTATGGATAAAAATGTATTTATGTTATGACTGAAATTAAACTTTTGCTTTTGCTCTAAACATAAAATGAGCAGAGTTTGTTTTGGAAAGAAGATGATGTAAAATTTTACCTTCATGAGACCAGGTTCATGATTAGCTAGAGTTTTTTTTTTGTTGTTGCGCACATTTACAGGGTTTTACTCTAGAAACATTTACACGCACGCTTTCTTATTCATTACTGAACATAATGTCTTTTTCCTAGAACACAGTGTTTGTTCTGCATCAGTGTTTACGCATATCACTTCTATCATTTACAATAATTAGATAAAATGATTTAATATGAAATCAGTTCACTGTGAGAAAATCACAAAAAATGAAGAAAATGCTCTGTAAGAAATAGTAATAGGCTTTGAGTAAAGAAGTAAATAAAATAAACTCTTGCTAAAAAAGCCTCTTATTGTACTGTACACTACACGCTTCTTTAACATGAAGTCAATTCAGTGCGTCATTTTTAAGAAATATGAACACAAACTTCAGAAAAAAATCTGATAATAATCAATGAAAGATAATGTGAAATCAACAGGAAATTCATCCAGGTTCTCTTTTAAACCAAAATATTTAACTCGATAAAATCAAACAGTTTAATTAGAGTCAGAGTCAGAGCAGTTTATGGAAGAGTGGAGAGATAACAAAGGTTCATCACTGTGATGCTGATCCTGTTTACGGCTCTGTCTGAGGTTTTATTTTATTCACTTTCAGCTTTACTCTAGCTGCTGAAGATTTAACACTGTAGCTCAGTGTATACATAATTAACTTGAGCTTAAATTTCTTTCCTAATAAGGATCTAGTTCAGGATTAAAGGTCAGTCACAAAACTTTAAAAACGCATTTCAGACCAATTGGTTTGTATGAGTAAGAAATATTCAAATAAAAAATAAAGCTAAGTCTAAAACTCTGCAGTAAATCACAATGACTTTAAAAATTCCACCTTTTCTTCTGGAGACTTGTAGAAAAATTCCCACCTTTTCACACACTTTAAGGTGTCGGATAATAAACCGAAGAGTGATAAAGAAGAGGGAGAAACAGTTCATGGAGCCGAAGTCATGAACTCTTGACCTCTCAGTCAGAAAATAAACACTAACATTTTTTAGTCATTTTTAATTTTTAAAAATTATTTAGAATCCTTTCTCTAAAGAGACTGGCATTAAAGTCGTGTGGAAATTTATTAAAAAAAAATAATATTAAGAAAACTGAAACACAGAGCAGTTCAGGGTGAAACTGACCACACAAATTATTTAAATTATTATTTCATTTAATTATTATTGTAATTATTTTTCTTATTCTGACATTTTTCCAAAATTCATTAAACACCCTTGAATATTTCAAGGTTCCATATAACTTTTTTTTAATTGAGTTCATGTTATAAATATATGATTTACATCCAACTAATTGTATTTAATTGACACTGATTAATTTTAAAAAACACAAATTTGACAAGAATTTGCTTTGACTTTATTGAGGGGGGAAAAAAATCAGCTAATATCTAAAAATCGTAAAATTACACAGAGACAGACTTGTATAATTTTTTTAATGTCTGGATTTGTGTTTGGGATTAATCCTGATCTTAATCCGAGACTGTAATTTTTAAGATAAGATAAGATAAGATAATCCTTTATTCGTCCCCAAAGGGGAAATTTGCATTGTTACAGCAGCAGATATAAAGATAAAAAGATATTAAAAAATATATATATATGTAAGTATAAAAAATATAAAAGAGACACACCAAGAATGCACAAAAACACAAACACACAACAGTATTAAAGTGACAGATCTAGATCTAGAAGATCTAGAAGATCTAAATTTATTTCCAGAGTCATTTTTAATCTGAGCTAATAAATCTTCCTGGCTCTTGTTGCGGATCTCGGTGATGTGACGTCGTCTCCTCATCGCGCTCAACAAGCTTCATTATCTCATTTACATGTTTGGTGTGAAATTCCAGCGCAGTGAAAAGGTCTCGGCCGTGATCCGACCTGCACGAGGTGCCGCTTCACACCTCTGTGATTGGGGGCGTGGCATTGGAGTTCAGCAGGGTTTAGCTCCGCCTCTCAGTCTGACCCTGTCACCTCGTTAGCGTGCAGCTGTGACCTACTGACATCACCGGTTTATCAGTACACCGGTTTATCAGTACACCGGTTCATCAGAACACCGGTTTATCAGAACACCGGTTTATCAGTACACTGGCTTATCAGTACACTGGCTTATCAGTACACCGGTTCATCAGAACACCGGTTTATCAGTACACTGGCTTATCAGTACACCGGTTTATCAGTACACTGGCTTATCAGTACACCGGTTCATCAGAACACCGGTTTATCAGTACACTGGCTTATCAGTACACTGGCTTATCAGTACACTGGCTTATCAATACACTGGTTTATCAGTACACTGGTTCATCAGTACACTGGCTTATCAATACACTGGTTTATCAGTACACTGGCTTATCAATACACTGGCTTATCAATACACTGGCTTATCAGTACACTGGTTTATCAGTACACTGGCTTATCAGTACACTGGCTTATCAATACACTGGTTTATCAGTACACTGGCTTATCAATACACTGGCTTATCAGTACACTGGCTTATCAATACACTGGCTTATCAGTACACTGGCTTATCAATACACTGGCTTATCAATACACTGGTTCATCAGTACACTGGCTTATCAATACACTGGTTTATCAGTACACTGGTTCATCAGTACACTGGCTTATCAATACACTGGTTTATCAGTACACTGGCTTATCAATACACTGGCTTATCAGTACACTGGTTTATCAGTACACTGGCTTATCAATACACTGGCTTATCAGTACACTGGTTTATCAGTACACTGGCTTATCAGTACACTGGTTCATCAGTACACTGGCTTATCAATACACTGGCTTATCAGTACACTGGCTTATCAGTACACTGGTTTATCAGTACACCGGTTTATCAGAACACCGGTTTATCAGAACACTGGTTTATCAGTACACTGGCTTATCAGTACACCGGTTTATCAGAACACCGGTTTATCAATAAACTGGTTTATCAGTACATCTACTGTGAACTTCATTTAAGAAATTCAGAAATCATAGCACAAATTTTTATTTTGTAACGTGTGAAGTTTGCGTCTTTAATTCTGCAGCTACGATGTTAATGCAGCTACGTAACGGAAGCTTATAGCCTCCACTTTAGCTCTGATTAAATCTGTACAAATCTGTGAGTTAAGAGTTTGATGGACACCATATTTGCAGAAATAAAATAAGTCAATATTTTAAACAAATTATACAAATCACATCACTATCATCTGAATAACTTTACAGTCTTCAATGGTTCCTGAAAGGGTTCCAGTTATAGTCTAGTTTTGTCATAGTGGAACCTTGTGTTTGTAAAACTGAAGAATGCTTCAGACTTCAGGCCACGCCCCCTACCCGAGTCTGAAACCCTGCATGCTCATGTGGCTTCGTGCTGCAGCAGTTAATGAGTCAGAGACGTTACTGTGGTCAGAGGAGTGAAAATTCACGCGTCTGGCCGTGAGTCTCGGCGTGTTTTTGTTTCCCAGATCAGGATTTTTTTCCCCTCCGAGTAGACGTGTAGCAGATTTGAAATGAAGTTTGAGGAAACAAGTGGTCAAAAGAAACTTGGATGTTTTTGTGAAGTATTTTGGAGAGATGCAACAAGATGACATCATCAAAAAGCGTCAAGCCAAAAAAAGTCACATTCATTATATTATTATTTCCTTCAAATAATCTACGTCCATCATCTTTATTGCATCTTCTCTTTTTATCCACAACATGACATTTAGCTCAGACAGGCACATGTCTGGGGTTTCATTTCTAATTTCCTCAAATCCAATGTCCACACAGAACAGGTGGACGTTATCTCTCTCCCTCTCTCTCTCTCTCTCTCTCTCTCTCACTTGTTTTCTTTCCCAGCATCCTCAGCAGACAGACAGCAGTGGGCTGTAGACGCCTGTGGAGGTGTCACTTCACACCTCCTGGTGTATAAAATCCTCCTCCGACTCAGACTCTCCAGCCTACACTCGTCCCTCTGAAAGCAAGAAGGATGGATGTTTCCTCTCCTCTCTTCAGCTACAGCTCTCTCAGCTCTGATTCAGAGATCTACAATGTCTCATCTCCCGAATCATCTAGCGAAGGAAGGCCAAAGCCGAGGAGGACGCGCTGCAAGAACCCGAGCAAGCAGAGGAGGAACGCCAGCGAGAAAGAAAAGCTGCGAATGAGGGATCTGACCAAAGCGCTCCACTATTTAAGGACATTTCTTCCACCTTTCGTGGCTCCAGCCGGACAAACGCTCACCAAAATCGAGACGCTGAGACTCGCCATACGCTACATCTCCTACCTGTCCTCTCAGCTCGACCTCGAGATGTCCTACTGCCAGAACAAAGAGCTCAGATCTCCTCAACACAGCTCGACTTCCCATTCCTGGGAAGCAGGAAACCTTGGAAATGAAATGGAAGCCTTCCATTTCCAGAAGAATAAACATCCTCGCAGTGATTTTTACGAATCCTGGACTGCAAGAAATGGAAATACGTTCCAGGATGAACAAGAACACATCACTCCTCCTCACAGTGACCTCATCTGTGATCACGGACTCCTCGAACAGCGTCACGTTGCACCCCAATCAGAAAGCGGATTTATCCGAGTGGAAACAGAGCAAAGAGACGGGACTGAAATGGAAATTCCCAACTGCGATGAGCTCTTCAGCTCCAGCTTCGACTCTCTGATGAATCCGCAAACATCCCTGTCACATCAGGTAAGAATAGTTAACACAAATAATATTCTCCAGCATAAAGACGCCAGCTTTATTTAGTGAAATGAGTCTAAAAAGGTGTGTTCTGATTGGCTGAGACGAGTGTACATGATACACTGTCACATTTGAATCCAATTCAATTTGATTGGGATCATTTTCCATTTAATGTGAGAATTTCCTCTGTTAAACAGTGGATTATTTGATGTATATATTTATGATCTATTTGCTAATAAATGAGTGCTATCTGAAATTAAGTGAAGTATTTTTTGTGCTTTTAGGACTACAGTAAAGCTGTGCAGTGTGAGAGTACAGGACGTGACTTCTGGATCTGAATCTCCTCATCATCTTTACTATAAATTACTTTTCCATGTACAATAATTAATTTATTCTAAATTATCACTTTTGTCTTATTGTAACATTTCTATTTTAATAATCTTTTTTGTACAAAAATTAATTCATAATATTTATTTATTCTAACATTTTTAAATACCTGTTTACATTGTTGTTTATGGAAAATATATAAATATAAACGCATATAGTCTGTTTAATCTGTTTGTCTTTTGTCTTGACTTGTTCATATAAATATATTTGGATATATTTAATTTATATTTAATCTGAATTTCTATCTGTATACATAATATTGGTGACAAAAAAAAAACTAAAATATTGAATATTAAAAAATAGCCAAAAAAAGTGTAAAAAAAATTAGATTAAAAGTACAGTAATTAAACAAGACATAAAAATATATGAGATTAAACTTCCTCTCATCCTAATCAACATTTTACAGATTAAACCACAAATATGTCACTTCTTCAGCACCCACAATTCCTTGCGGACTGAGCACGCGCACGTATATCTCCTTTCAGTGGACTTTCTGAATAAAGACAGATTTGTTTCATGCAACAAATTTCCAATTAAGGTAATTTGGGAAATCAGAATATTGTCTTAATCTGAAGGGGGCAATCAGATTGTGGCGTTTACATGCATGACTCAGTACTAATTAGAATATTGCCAATTTCTGATTAATATCGGAATAATGACGTGCATGTAAACATAACCAATGAGACAAACACAATCCAGAACTTAAATAGTGATGCTAATTAGGTGGAAAACAGGTGTGAGTGATTAGTGAGGCATGTGATGTGCTGGGGCTGTTTTGATGGATTTAAACAAATGAATGGTTGTTTATCTGCAATGGTTTAATGAGTAATACAACTGGTTGTTTAGGTAATCTGTTTGTTAGTACCCCTAAATCGGAAGTAATGAAATAAAATCCTAAAATCCTTTTCCTTAAAGTATTCCTTAGAATGTTCATTAAAATGTGATAAACAACTTCTTAACAACTCACAAAACAAAACACTTCCCTCAGAAAGGAGTAATGCACGCGCCAAACAGCGCCATCTTGTGAAACTATCCGCCATTTTGTGTAACTAGCCTATTTGAGCTTCAGCTATTAGCAAGCTAGTGCTAATGTAGTGCTAATATTTACTGAGAAATTGCCCAAAAATACAAAAGAAAGTTCAGCTGTTTGCAAGTTTTGACCAGATATTATGATTTAAAACCAACAAACTGTCATGAAAACTGTCATTTACTCTAAAATAGAGTAATTGTTATAATTATAATTACTCTAAAATAGAGTAAATGTCCATTTTAAGCTTAAATTTAAGCTGTAAAATGCGTTAGCTGACATTTGGACTGTGCTAAGCTAATTTGTTCGGTAGCATGTTAGCTTGAAAGCTAATGCATTTTAGCGGGAAACGGGTGTAAAAAAAATTTTTTAATGACAGAAGGTCAGCATAAACCTTGAGCTGCGGCTGCATAACAATATGTTAAATTTTACTCAGAGATGTGTATCTTTTATAGACATAATGGCTTAATCCATATTGGTAGATTTAATCTTAAGGCTAACCGCTAGTTAGCCGCTAGCGAGCTAGCTGTCTTCCCTTAAACATTACTTAGCTTATTAATACAAAGTTAAGTGTTTCACTAGTGTTTAAACATGACAATGCAATGATTTGCAAATCCAAAATATTTCATTATTTATGATTAATTGACTGTTGCTGTTGTACTAATTATATAATAATAATAATAATAATAATAACAAATATTATGAATAAAATTATATAAATCTAAAATATAAATCTAATTACAATATGAATATTAGTCATATTAATAATAAGTAATAATTATGGTTTTAATAATTATAGTAAGTATAGTTATATGTTCTTGTGGTTACTGTAACTACTATCACCTCTTGCATGTGGCTTATTTAATGTATTAATGTATTAAATAATAAAAACATCTCCATGATGTTTATAGGCATTGATGTTTAAATGTTCAGAGGAGGAAACCGAACCAGCACGACTCAGGACTTCAGCGCTTCCATTCTTCTGACTACGGCACCTGTGACCCATGACACAGCGACCCGACTCAGGCTGCTCTCACAAAACTGACTGCAACTTTTGTGCATTTGATAGAAAAAAAGAAAGAAGAAATAACAGAAAAATTATGACATGCTGTTACTGACAGTATTGTCTGAGATACTGAAATAAATAATGATTAAAAAGCATGTTGTGGACGTTGTAGAGTAAACTATAAAGTCTACAACACACTAAAATAATCATAATGTCTAATCATTTCTATTTCTGTTGCTGGCACATTTGCCTGACATCCACACTGTGATAGGAGAGAAAGTTATCATGTTAATGCTTTTTTACATTAAAGTTCATTAAGTTGTGCATTAATACATCATCAGTAACATTAACACAGTAACACTCTTAATAAAAAAAACTAAACAAGTTGAATAATCAAAATCAACCTCACACACAACACCTTAACAATATCACGCCTCTGTTCAATTCTCAATTCTGATTGGTCAGGAGGTGTTGATTCATTTGCTATAACAGCAGCTCTGAGAGGAGTGAAGGCTGTATTATCGTATAGTATAGCTTAAAGTAAGCACACATGCATTTAAGAAAGGAGTCTCCAGTGTCAGCGCTTTGTAACTGGCAGAGGTAAAGCTGTATGTTTGCCAACATCTTCGGGAAAGAGGAGTTTACGCTTCTTTGCGGTTTCTTGGTAACATGACAAGCTGTCAGGAAGCTGTTCAGGAAGTTAGCAACATTTAGTCACATGCTGTAGTTTAATCTGCTCAGATTCCCAAAACTCCAATCAGCACGCAGCGTCAGCTCCCGACCACCACTCATCCCGAGTGACTCTGCACCTATGGAAATTGCTCAGGTCAGTCTATCTTCAGGTGAAAAGGAACGTCAAAGACGATTTGGTTTGTGGAAATATGGTGTATCTCCAAGCAACATGCACACTGAGACCTGAAAACCTGAAAACAAGCGACAAATACAGGTGAGTCAAGCCATTACACTACCCCCGAAAAAGTGTTCGGAACCTCAGCATTTTCCACCACACTCTGACTCCAGTGCAGCTGGAAGTTTTATGGATAAAACCACGGCTCAGTTACTGAATATCCCTCTTATACCACTCACAGGCACTTTGACCATCAAAGCTCTTGATTCCACTCCCTTAGGAGGGGGAACATTTTCAAACCCAGCATCGCTCTTCAAATGCTGAAACTCTCTCTTTCATGATAACCATTGTAGGTTCCCCATGGCTGTCTAAACATGACCCTCAGATATCAAGGTGAGCTCACATCTTGGAGCAAAGCATGCTTTAACACCTGTCTGTCCTTCCTGATTCTTTTCTCACCCTGTCACGGTGAACAGCATTATGGGAATCAAAAAACTCTTCACTGATGAATCCATGATTCCTCAATCCTCCCTTCTTCAGCCTGCTTTCCAGAAAGAGTCGAGAGGAAGCTTCTAGATTTCTAGACACACCTGTGGTAGAAATCTTAATTAAATAAATAATGGCTTAAATAAAAAAAAAATATATCCTTGGATGAACGTTGATTAAAACCTGTCTGGCTTTAATAAATGGCTATATGAGAAGACAGGTGATGAGTAGAATTTTGTTTAGGCTAGAATTTTTAAAGTGCATGGCA